>NW_006787698.1:1181051-1207454 GCF_000442215.2 Lipotes vexillifer | reverse complement strand
GGGGGGGGGGGGGGGGGCACCCTGGGTTCTACAAGAGGTTTCTCCATTTCAAAGTCCTTGTTTCCAGGTGGAAATGATCTGCTCCAATACCAAGGTCTTGACTCTTTCCAAACGGGAAGCTTAAAAAGGCAGAACAATAAAGAAAGAGAAGACCAATTGACACAACCAACAGAACGAGCTAATACGGTCCAAGAACCGGTGCTCCCCCCGGACCTTCTACACTGGGCCAGGCACCCGAACCACAACATGAGCACTCAAGGGAGCTGAGCCCGTCGCTTCACACGTACTCACTCTCTTCCGCTCACAGCAATCCTCTCCGGCATCTCTGCCTCAGGACCTTTGCACGTGCTCCTTGTGCTTCCATGTGGAGCTTCTTGTCCCTTCGAGTCATTCAGACCTCTGCCCAAACGTCCCCTGGGAGGGGCCTTCCCTGTCCGCCCGTGAAGGAAGCACTGCTCCCCCAGTTCTGCGATCACACGCCTCTCTGGTCCCCATCACACAGGGGCCATGGCTCCTTGCTGGCTCCTGGGCTCCTGGCCTGCAGGATAAACACGGAGCTGGCTGACAGCACAGAGCCCAGGCTTTGGGGGCTGCGGCGAGCCTGCTGTCTTCTCTGCCGCAGCCCACTGTAAGCCGAAGCTTCTCGGTGGCAGCTGGAGTGCGAGCCAAGCGCTTATTAACATACGTGTCCCGTTTACAGCTCGCTGGCACCTAACAAGGAGAGCCGGAGAGGACACCGAGGCCCCAAGTCGGTGGCAGTGACAGGGTTTGGGAGCTCGGGTCCCATTCTGAGCTCTGGCTCTAGACTCCAAACCAAGTGCTGCCTGGGGCAGAGGCCCGGGAGGGCCCTGGAGGCTGTGGAGACGCTGGTCACCCCCAAAGTCCCCTGGCCTTCCTGAGCGCCCAGACGGCTGGGGGGGGTCCCTGTAAGGCAGCACTAGGGGACCCCAGCGCAGCCCCGCTTTGCAGGGAAGCCTTTATTTGCCATTAATGCCTCCCGTGCCAGCCTCCGCTGATAGATGCAAGGGGGTGAGCACCTGAGGGTGCGATGCCAGCACTTAGGGGACCCAGGCGAGGCGCTCCCTACCCCAGAGGAGGGCTGTGGAGACGCTCCACACCCAGCGGGGACATCCCGAATGCAGATCCATGGAGGCAGACAGCCGAGGGTTCTGGCAGGTGCCCGAGACACCCATTCTAGCCAGGCGCATCTCCACAGTCCCGACCCAAGTTCACAGGCTGAGCCCCGAGCCCGGCAGGGCTCAGACAAAACCACGGGTCTGGGGGACAAACGTTCTCAGCCGACGCTGCAGGCAGACGAAGGGGAGCGTGGGTTCAGGCTCTCTCCCCTGTGCGGCGCGGGGTGGGTCACTTAGCAACGCCCACTCCCTCGCCCTTGACGGATCCCAACCACACTGGGGTCCCAGCCCTCCCAGGCTCCCAGCCTGTGTGACAGGACCCCTGCCTGTCCGTCACAGGGCCACAACGCAGGTCCCACACTGGGGTCCTTGCGTCCCCGACTACTGCATCAGCCTCTCGGGGTCCTATCACCCCCGAGCTGACCGCTGGACCCCAGGAGCACACAGAGACCCTCACGAATTCCACACCACTTGGACACACGTCAGGGGCTCAGCAGGGACCACAAGCAGCCTTCACTGTCTTGGTTTTGCCTCCGGTAATTGCTGGTTTTTACACCGGGAGGATAAATTATTTTTACAGTGAATATCCCTCTAGGAGGCTTGTTAGGAAAACAGCCACTGCAGCTTGGTCGATCCAAAGTTTTCAGGCCTTCTTTTGGCTAAAGGCCAAATTAACAAACACAGGGCCTCGGGAGCACAGGTGCTGGAACCCAAGGCAGCAGCTCCGGGTCCCCCTGTCTCGGCGGCCGCACGGAGGACACCTAGCCCAGTCCTCCTCCCCACCCGGAGCTGATCAGCAAACTCCACTGTCCCGCCAGGGCCCTGGCAAGGGCCTGGGGCACCGCTCACCCCAGGACCATGGTCTTCCAGCAGGTGGCCCACAGCAGACTCCAAGTCACCAGAGGAGGACCCCAAATGAGGCATGCAGAACAGGCCACGGGGCTCTGAGCTCTGGACTGGCTGCTCCGGTCCAGCCACCCCCAGGACCACCACCCTGGCAGCGTGGTCCACAAAACCCCAGCCAAACCCTCTGACCCACCCCTTTAAAATAAAGAAGCTCCAGGAGAAGAAACCAGCTTATTTTCAAGGTGCCTTCTAATAACCTTGCTTGTTCCCCAACTTTCTTCCCTGGACAAATATGGAACAGCAGCGTAAAAAACGCGGCCTATTCTGGAAGGCAGAGTGATTTCAGAAACTCCTCTTGCAACATCTTGATTCACATTCAAGGAAAGACAGAAGCCCAGAGAAAAATCGCCCCTGTAATCTCTGAACGCTCTCCCTGGGCCAGGGAGACACTGGGACATCAGAGCCAGGTCACTCTCCATGCGGGGATGTCCTGGGCGCTGTGGGGTGCTGAGCAACTGCCCCAGCCCCACCACCCCCCACACCCCACACCCCCCAGTGGGAACTACTCCACTCAGGGATTTTCACGGATTAACTCAGTTAATCTCATCCACCCTTGAAGCAGAGATCTCCACTGTCATCCCCATTTTGGAGATAAGGACACACACCCAGCAGAGGTGGGCTCTGAGCCCAGGCAGGCCAGGCACGTGGGTACCAGCCTCCAACTGCCGATCCCACTGGCCATTGTACCTTGAGACCTCAGGCCACTGAAGACCGTCTGCAGCTGTGGGATGTTATTTCCAAACTAAGCTTGTACACGGGTCTCAGCTTTCCTGTGGCCAAAGAAGCATCCAAAGTTCCTGCAAGTCCCTTCACAGAAACATCTCGGGTCCCAAATTCAGAGCCCCCCAGAACGGCCAGCATCCATGCCACAAATGCGCTGCCCTGAGCTCAGCCACAGGACCCATCAGCCTTCACAGCCAGGCCAAGGTTTCAGGCTCCCGTTAAAGATGAGAGGCTGTGTACAAGGCTCCACAGGAAGGACTGAGGCCACGGCCACACCACCCTGCCCATTGGGGCTGGCCCTCCAGTTGGCATCCTGCAGGCCAGGCTGGTGCACTCGCCGCTCACATGGCCCTAGCTGCTTCATGTTGCGTCTGTCTCGTCTCCCCAGCTAGAGGCTGACAGATCCATAACTTCTGATGGGCTGGGCAGGCAGGCGGGAATGGGATGGGGGGATGGCGGGGCCCAGCCTCCACTGAGCACCAGGCACCCCCTTTATAGCAGTCCCGGCCCCAACACAGCACTCAGCTCACCCAGGACCAGCGCTAGGTGTGAAACGCACATAGGATGTCAAAGACAGCGCCACAAAAAAAAAAAAAAAAAAAAAAAAAAAAAAAGAGTGGAAAATAACTCATTAACAACTTTTATAATGATTACACGTTGAAATGATAACATTTTGGGTATACTGGGTGCAATAAAATACATTACTCAAATTAATTTCCCCCGCTTCTTTTCACCTTCTAGAAAACTTTAAAGGACACATGGGGCTTGCTTTGCGTCTTTACTGGGCAGTGCTGCCTTAGAAAAGCTGTCGGTTTACACTTTCGCCTGTCTTCTTCTGAGGGTTTTGTCATCTCAGTTCTCACATTCGGGTCTTAGATCCACTGGAGTTTGTTTTGGTGCCTGGCGGGGAGGGGGGGCGGGCACCGTACAGAGCCTGACGTCTCACCAGGTGACATTCCGTTAGCATCCACGTGTGTCTCCCCTGGTGTCCTCCTGGTGCCACGAGCAGCTCCCTGGCACTTGGGACCCCCCCGGGTCTCCCGTATCCTCTGCTAAGGGGACAGCAAGTCTCTCACACACGTCACTGTCCTCAACACCAGTGGGAGGACCAGAGCTGGCTGGGCTCTGCCCTTCTATGAGGCCACACCCCATCTGTCCCCTCACAGTCCCCGGAGAGCCCAGCTGCATTTCCAAATGGCCCAGCGTGGTGACGGCATTTCCCCTGGAGGGCAAGGGGGCAGCCGGCTGCCTCTTTATCCACTGAGGATGCTGGATGCCTGGGCAGGAGCCACGGCCACCTGCAGAACTCTGCTTGGTGGCTCTGTGGGGATGTTCACAACCCGGTGGCTGCCTTCTAAGGTACAACCCACAACCCCGTCAGGGCCGGGACCAGGCAGACCAGGGAAGGGAAGTGGCCCAGGAAGCAGCTCGCGTTCAAACCTACTGGCCAGACACGTGGGGGCTTGCGGGGGGGGGTAGGGCTTGGAAAGGAGGGCACGTGTGGTCTAATCCCGAGCCACGTGAAGCTCTTGGGGAGCCCACTCAGGGCTTGGACCACACTCAGCCAATCAGGCCAGCAGGGGGGCAGGCAGCAAACAGGACACCCCCTTTCTGGCCCTGGTGGACTCTGGGGCCAGTAGCCCCAGCGCTGCCCACCGGGAGAACACACAGGAAACAGACAAGCCCAGGCGGCGGGGGCCGGGGCCACGCTGCTCCGCGGAGCGGACGCACAGAGAGGTGCTACAGGGGACCCAGCCGCCAAGCGAGGCTGGGCCAGCACAGCCCACCCCCTGGGGGCCCTGCCCAGCACCAGCTGGAGGCAACGGAGGGCAGAGAGGTGAGGATCACTGGTGAACGCTGGAGTCCGGAACCTGTGCATGCAAAGGGCGGCCTGAGCGCCTCCTGCAGGTGAGCTGGGGCAGCACGCCTGACAGTCTAGCCTCCTGACTCTGGCCTCCCTCTCCGACCCCTCCCCACCCCAGCCCTCAGGCTGTAGCCTCTCAAAGGGTTTTAGTGCTGCCTCTGCTGGGGGCCGACTGGGTGAGCATTCTGCACGCCACAGCCCTGGAATTCTGGAACTCCAGTGCGGGAAAAGAAGGGGCAGGAAAACATAGAAACTACTAGATCCCCACAGCAGGTAGTGGATACACAGTGTGTCCACCCACACACAGGCACATCACTCTGCCATAAAGAGGAGAGAAGCCCTGACACTCACTACCACGTGGACAGACCTTGAGGACACGATGCTCAGTGAGAGAAGCCAGACACAGAAGGACACACAGAGTGTGATTCCATTTACATGAAACATCCAGAACAGGCAAATCCACAGACACAGAGAGTGGGTTCATGGTTGCCAAGGAGAACGGGGGAATGGTGAGTGACTGTTAAACAGGTATGGGGTTTCCTTTTGGGGTGAGGGAAATGTTCTGGAATTTGAAAAAGGTGATGGTTGCACAACTCTGTAAATGTTCTAAAAACCACTTTAAAAGGATGAATTTTATGGTATATGAATATTATTATACAATTAAAAATATATTTTTAAAAAGGCAGCGCAAGAGCATTTGAAGAGGGATAGCTATCCTAGAAAACTTGGGATCTAGTCGTCAGCACACCAGAGCCAATCTCTGGGCAGCCGTCCGTGGCTCCCACGTGACTTGAACACCTCTGGTCTGGCCTTGCTGACTAGACTCTACGCTCCTTGAGGGCAGAGCTGCTGGCCCCTTCCGCTTTACCCCTTGGAGCCTGGCACAGGGAGGCCCCAAAGCTGCCCGAGAGACAGACTGGAGGGCTACCCCGGCTTCCCCTGCTTCCTCCACGAGGGTATCGCAGGCGGGGCGCTGAGTGTCCCCTCCAAGTCCTTGCTCCTCTGCCTGCTGTTCACCTCACCCATGACGACAAGGCTCGGCCCAGGTGGCAACTCTTCTGCCACTCCCGGGCCACCACCCGGGCCACCACCCGAGCCAGCAAGCACGGCCCCGGCCCTGTGCTTGGTTTGCATCTGTCTCGGCAGTTCTGCTCCCCCAGGCCCTGCCGTCCCCCGCTGCTCTCGGAATCCCGGCTCTAGGCTTTCATCACAGGCTGGGACCCACTGCGGGCAAGAGACACCGAGCCGCTGGCCTCGTGCATGTGGGCCAGACGACTGGCGCTCTCCGCTGGGTGACAGCAGACGCACGGATGGGCCCGGGCTCGGCGCACGCCCGACGGCGGTGGATCTGCTGCAAAGTCAGCCCTGGTGGATCGCGCAACCAAGCTGCTGACCACCTGGCCGAGAGCCACATGGGAGGCCTGCTGGCGGTTCCCGATTTCCTATCTTCACCTCGAGGCTGGCAGACGGCATGGCTGGGCATTTACAGAGGCCACTCCACCCCTGCTCCCCGCTGCAGCCAGCCTGGACCTACCCACGCCACACACCCCCCAGCCGCAGCTTGTCCACCGGCCGGCTGACCACCCTTCTTTCCGTGGGGCCCGGCACGGGGGTCTGGACGTGCAGAGAAGCCCATTTCTAGAGGACACCGCTGCCCCTTAGTCTCTAGCTCAGAATGGGCTTGGGTTGCCCATGGAGCAGCCAGGACACCAGGAGGCGGGCAAACCAGAGCCTTCCTTCCCAAGAGGGTGTCAGAGAGCTCGCTTTCTTCACCGGCTCCCTCCTCTTCCTTGGGGGAAGGAGCTGGAACAAAGCAGTGAATCCGGAGTTTCAACTCCAGGGCCTTCACTCACACGCAAGCTGGAGACAGCAAGGCTCTCTCCCGACCCGTGGCGGAGATAATCAGATCCATGCAGCTCCAGAGCCGAGGTAGGAAGCCGGTCCGCGGATGCTGGCCTTTCTGATGGAGGGGGTTTAAAGCACAGAACGGAGGACTTCCCTGGAGGTCCAGTGTTTAGGACTCCACGCTTCCACACCAGGGGCCCGGGTTCAATCCCTAGTCAGACTAAGATCCCACAAGCCGAGCGGCATGGCCAAAAATGTAAGAAATAAAATAAATGACAGAATGGGCAAAGAGCGGGATCTGAAGGGGCCAGCAGCAACTCCCAGTCCAGCTGCCTGGCCAGGGTCCTGCATGCATCCTGGGGGCAGCTCCCAGGCTGCCGCCTTCCCAAGTGGGCCGCCCAGCACACGGCCCCTCTCCACCTGACGCGTGGTCCGGGGCACCCCCGGCACAGCCCTGTCGCCGTCACTGCACCGGCTGGTGGCTTCAGGCTGGCTCCTGCTCAAAGGAGGCCTCCGGGATCCCTGCTCTCCTTCTGCACAAAGCACAATTCCGGATCCCCTGCCAGCTCATCCTCCACGAATCACTTCTCTCCACGTTCTCTCCCCTGAGACTGGAGCAAGCAGCCACGAAACCATGAAGGTGGGCCCACCTCCACCCCTACCTGCCCAGAAGGCGCCGTCACTTGGGTGCAACTGCAAACACAGGAGGGAAGTGGGTCCTGGGACAGATCCTGCCGCCCCACCTGCAAATCACCTCTTCACAGCTCGCTGTACAGGTTCATCTGAGAATAGGAGCCGTGATCGCTAGTGCTGGCAGCCGGGGCCAAACCCACATTAGCTCTGGTTCCGCTCTGTACCCAGAGACCCATTCGGGGTGCAGCAGCCCTTGGCACCTTGCTTTCTGATTCTTATTCTTTGTCCACTGAACAAAACACACCCGAGGCCCAGAGCGACTCCACTTCACCAGAGCCACAGGCCTCCAGTGGGGCAAAGACGGCAAAGCAAACTTTTCATCAATGCCCTCGGGTCCACGGGAGCCACTGAGGTGGGATAAGAAAAGAAAAGAGGGGAGGGAAGGAAGGAGGAAGGGGGAGATGGAGGAGGAACAAAGAAAGACAGAGACCAGCCAAAAAAAAAAAAGGACAGCAACTCTGGAAAGCCAAGAAGTTCTGAGTAATACTCTCCAGGTTGTTTATTTCAATCAGCTAGAGAAGGCATGACCGTAAATTAACGGTATGCTTCCTTGACAAGTCAGAACACTCCTGGGACAGACCCAGATCTAAGACGCTAACAATCTGCCTGGCTGGGAAATCACTCGTCAGCCGGTCACCACGGCGGGAAGCAAGGCCAAGGGCACGAGGTCGGCACAATCCCGCTCCCGACACAGGCCGGCGCACTGCCCCACAGCCATCTCCCATCCACTCGCCCCACAAAGCTCAACTCTCACACACACGAGAGCCACCTCTCCACGAGTGTTCCTGGGCAGGCCAGCAGCCGGATGGCTGCAGCAACCTCCTCCCAGGACTCCGCTGCCCCTTTGGAAGGGGCGCTGGTATTGGTAAAGAGGATGGGCCAGATGCTTACAAAACAAGAGGATTGGGAAACAGTGTCTTCCTTTTAAACCCTCAGCTTCTGTGAGGTCAAAACAAACTCCTTAGGCCCAGAACACTCCTTCTCAATCTTCTGCTGCCTGCGGAGGTGTAATACAAAGGGGGCATCACGGAAAGGTGGGGCATTGCCAGCAATGAAGTATTTGCCCCTGTTTACATCTACTTTTTTTTTTGGCCGCACCGTGTGGCACGAGGGATCTTAGTTCCCCGACCAGGGATGGAACCCGCACCCCCGGCAGTTGAAGTGCGGAGTCCTAACCACTGGACCACCAGGGAAGTCCCTACATCTACTCTTTTCTCAATTTTGAGATTGTTTTGGTGAATGGGATCAGAACATTTTCTTATATTCCCTGCACTTTAAATTTCCTCAAAACAATCCAGGATCCGTTTTTTAACATACAGAGTATGATTCTAAATACTTTGATGCAGGAAAGATGGAAATTCATTCATCCAACAAATGAACGCTTACTGAACACCCATTGTGGGCAGGAACTGCCTGAGGTGCTGGGGATACACACAGCGACCAAGACAGATGTCGCTCCCACAGCGGGAACCTCACACCCTACTGCAGGTGCTCCCACACTATGTCCCACAGGTCAAATCCAGTCCACTGCCTGTTTCTGTATGGCCCACAAGCCCAGAATGGTTCTGACGGTTTTTAATGGTTCGATGGGGGGGGGAAAAAATCAAAAGAAGGAAAATAGTTCATCATATGTGAAAAGTATGTGAAATTCACATTTCCGTGTCCATAAATAAAGTTTTATGGGAACAAAGGCACAGTTGTTGGTTTCTGTACTTCTGTATTATAACAGCAGAGCAGAGAGGTCATGAAGGAGACAGTCCTGCCTACAAAGCGGAAAATAGTTACTTTCTAACCCTTCACAGGAAAAGCTGCTGCCCTGGTGGATGAGATGGACAATAAGTACATAAACAGATTAATACAAATTTCTGGTAGTGCTGAATGCGAAGAATAAAAGGCAGGCTGGGGAGAGAGAGTGGATGGAAGGGTGAATTTCGGCAGTGAGGTCAGGGATGGCCTCTCTGAGCTGAGACCTGAGTGACAAAGAGAGCTGAGGGGACAGCACTCTGGCAGAGGGAACAGCAAGTGCAAAGGCCCTGAGGTGGGGAAAAGTAGGCAGGTAAAGTGGTTTCGACTGAAGGGAGCAGGCACGGGGCTTGTGGGGGAAGGGTGGTGTGGAGAGCACCTCATAGGACAGAACAGGGAGGCCATGGAAAGGGTCTGCAACTTTTCCCAAGGACAACAGGAAGCCACTGGAGGGTCCAAGCAAAGGAAGACCGTTTTTCAAGTTTTTAAAAGCCCCTTGAGGGAGCAGTAGTGAGAACTAACAGATTAGTCGGGACACCTTATCCAGACCCCAAGATGCTCCCAGAACAAATCAAAGCAGGGAGTAAACTCAAAAGCCAATCCATGGGACTTCCCTGGTGGCGCAGTGCAGGGAAGTCCCTACATCTACTCTTTTCTCAATTTTGAGATTGTTTTGGTGAATGGGATCAGAACATTTTCTTATATTCCCTGCACTTTAAATTTCCTCAAAACAATCCAGGATCCGTTTTTTAACATACAGAGTATGATTCTAAATACTTTGATGCAGGAAAGATGGAAATTCATTCATCCAACAAATGAACGCTTACTGAACACCCATTGTGGGCAGGAACTGCCTGAGGTGCTGGGGATACACACAGCGACCAAGACAGATGTCGCTCCCACAGCGGGAACCTCACACCCTACTGCAGGTGCTCCCACACTATGTCCCACAGGTCAAATCCAGTCCACTGCCTGTTTCTGTATGGCCCACAAGCCCAGAATGGTTCTGACGGTTTTTAATGGTTCGATGGGGGGGGGAAAAAATCAAAAGAAGGAAAATAGTTCATCATATGTGAAAAGTATGTGAAATTCACATTTCCGTGTCCATAAATAAAGTTTTATGGGAACAAAGGCACAGTTGTTGGTTTCTGTACTTCTGTATTATAACAGCAGAGCAGAGAGGTCATGAAGGAGACAGTCCTGCCTACAAAGCGGAAAATAGTTACTTTCTAACCCTTCACAGGAAAAGCTGCTGCCCTGGTGGATGAGATGGACAATAAGTACATAAACAGATTAATACAAATTTCTGGTAGTGCTGAATGCGAAGAATAAAAGGCAGGCTGGGGAGAGAGAGTGGATGGAAGGGTGAATTTCGGCAGTGAGGTCAGGGATGGCCTCTCTGAGCTGAGACCTGAGTGACAAAGAGAGCTGAGGGGACAGCACTCTGGCAGAGGGAACAGCAAGTGCAAAGGCCCTGAGGTGGGGAAAAGTAGGCAGGTAAAGTGGTTTCGACTGAAGGGAGCAGGCACGGGGCTTGTGGGGGAAGGGTGGTGTGGAGAGCACCTCATAGGACAGAACAGGGAGGCCATGGAAAGGGTCTGCAACTTTTCCCAAGGACAACAGGAAGCCACTGGAGGGTCCAAGCAAAGGAAGACCGTTTTTCAAGTTTTTAAAAGCCCCTTGAGGGAGCAGTAGTGAGAACTAACAGATTAGTCGGGACACCTTATCCAGACCCCAAGATGCTCCCAGAACAAATCAAAGCAGGGAGTAAACTCAAAAGCCAATCCATGGGACTTCCCTGGTGGCGCAGTGCTTAAGAATCCACCTGCCAATGCAGGGACACGGGTTCGAGCCCTGGTCCGGGAAGATCCCACATGCCGCGGAGCAACTAAGCCCATGCGCCACAACTACTGAGCCTGCGCTCTAGAACCCACGAGCCACAACTACTGAGCCCACGTGCCACAATTACTGAAGCCCCCGGACCTAAAGCCCGTGCTCCCCAACAAAGACAAGCTACCTCAATGAGAAGCCTGCACACTGCAAGGAATAGCCCCCGCTCACCGCAACTAGAAAAAGCCCACGTGCAGCAACAAAGACCCAATGCAGGCAAAACTCAATCAATCAATAAATATAAATAAATAAATAAAATATATGATCGCCTTAAAAAAAAAAATCCATCCAACCCCACAATCATCAGTTCATGGATCCGCTCAGGCCTTACTCTTGAGGTGGCACAGGCTTTTTTAAGTATCGTAGTTAAATTCATTTCATTGTGTAAAAGTACCTGCACCTGGCACAGTAACAGTCCCGTGACCTCAGGCATCATTGCTCATGAAGAGGGAAGATGAAAGGGGTGAGTCACCTCAAAGTCGACTTGAAGCAAACTGTTAAAGCCAATGGACAGGCAGGGGTCACACAGCTCTAAACCTGCCCACCACGCTTCCAGATCCCAGGAGCATGTGAAAGCCTGTGGGGGGCCCTGCAGGGGCTCGGGAGACCCCCACACCACGCCTGGACGGCCCGTGATGGGCACGTCTGCAGGCGAGCACCTCTCCTCCAGGAGGCAGAGTAGGAAAGACCTGACAGCTTGCAAATATGAGCCCCTCCCTTTTAGACGGGGGAGGGGAGGAAAGGGATAAACGGACCTGGAACTTGAGGTCAATCAGGGTCATGGCCAAATATCAGGCAGCCATGGGGTTAAAGGTTAAGTGAGAGAGGGTCACCTGGGGGCAACTGCACCCTCCAGGGGACACTGGGCTTTGTCTGGGGACATCAGTGGTTGTCACAACTGTGGGGGTAAGGGTGCTCCTGGCATCAACGGGGTGGGAGCCAGGGATGCTGCTTCACACCCCAGAGTGCTCGGGACAGACCCCGCCCCCTCCCCAGAGAATGACCCAGCCCTGAACGTGAATGGGGCAGAGTAGGAAGGGACCGGACGTTAGTAAGAAATCAGCGCCAGGTTCAGAACACCCTGTCACTGTGTGAAGCCACAGTGACTCTCATCCCCTTTGACCCCCTCAATGACCCAGCATGGGCTCTTATTATACCCATTTTACAGATGAGGAAAGCGAGGCCCAGAGTCATGCCCCAGAGGAGGGATGTGAACCCGGATCTTTCAGACTCTGTTTGGGGAATGGAGTCAAGGACAGGAATCCAAGGGCACTAACAAGAACACAGGTCAGAAAGGAGTCCAGGTTCAGCCCCTCTCCTCCGTCCAGTGTCCTCAGCCAGAAGTGGAGGGACCGGGGCAGGGCAGGTCAGAGCTGTGGGGGTGAGGTCCCACTGAGCAGCCCGGGGGGTGGGGGGGACAGGTATCTGGAGCGCAGCCAGGAACCCCCCTTACCAAACATAATTATGCAGGAGAAATTCCCTTAAACAAACCTAAACTTAACAAGCTAACTCTCCATTCTCTTAAAACACATCTACTAATGTTTATAACATTGTGAAAGGTTGTGGTTAGTAGACTGATATCCTGCTATTTAAACTGTGATCCAAGGACCAATAGCATCAGCCACACCTGAAAACGTAAAAAAAGGTTAATCTCAGACCACCACTCTAGACCTACCAAATCAGAATATGCATTTTAACAATATCATCAGGCAACTCCTATGCGTGCTGAAATTTGAGAAGCACTGCTTTATTATACCCACTTACTTCTGCTCCCTCTAGCTGGGTTGTATGCTCACCAAGTGTCAGTTGTATTTTATCCATATGCACAACTGCTTACACCAATTGGTATATTTGTGTGTTCTTGTAATGCAAAATGATGAAATGAGACAAAAAATAGTTACCATTTTTATGGACTAAATTGAATACTTTGTCAAGGTTCAATAAATGTGAATTGCTACTATAATTGTCATTGGATTATATTTAGACAAACAACTATTAAAGAGCAGGAGAAAACTGTGCTATCTGGAAGAATTCTGAATTCCAATTGTTTCAAGTGCGTTTAAGTCCCCACTTTAATTTAAATATACCAAAACAGGAAGTCATAGATGTTTCAGGAAACACAGCTTGAAACTCTTTGACCTAAATCAGAGCTGGTAAACAAATTGCATCTGTATAGTTTAAGTGAAGTATTAGTAGGACCATCTCAGAAACCTGTAGGAAAAAAATAGTCAAATACTTTTCCAATCTTGCTTATATAATTATTTGCACATACACAGTAGGCAGTAAATAAATGATTGCTAAGTGGGGATATGACATTCATTAAACAGAGTATGGCCAATGGAAAGAGTATAAATGCAGTCCTGTATAATCCATGCATTCAATAAATACGTCCGGAAAATATCCGAGACATTGATGGATGCTGGAAATAGAATGTGAGCTAGATACACAAGTATCTGCCTTAAGAGAGGTCCCTACTGACGGATATAACCCTGTCAAGTTGCTGGCTTTCATTGAAGCTCAAGCTTCTCCATACATTCTTATCTACTTCATAGAGTTTTGATGAAGGTTATATGAGATTATGTGAAGTGTCTAGAAGTTCAATAAATCTAATACCCCTCCTTACCTTTGTTCAATATACAATGGAAATCATTGAAGTTTCTTGAAGAGAGGACTTCCTTGATCCAAGGCAGTTTCTGAAAATCAATTCAGGTTAGGGAGCAATTAGTCTCAGTAAAAAGTAATAAAGACTGTCTTGTATTAAGGAGATATGGGAGATGATTTACAGTAAAAACTTACTTTTCCCAACTGAAAAGTTTCCCAACTAACCTATTTAGTTCATTCTGAAGTGTTAGTTCCCATTTCTACCCTACCAGCTCCACCCTCCAATGATCTGGGTAGCTTTATTCTTGACATACATTTCTCATGCATGAGAAAAAAAAGCAAATAAAATCTCTGGAGTATTTCTTGCACCTGGAAAGTCATCTACTATGTGATATTTTGAAAGAAATATTTTCTAAAAACTAAACGAGCCACATAGACAAGGTCCAATTATTTGTAGTCACACCTAAACAAATTTTCCACTGCTTTCAGTACCACAATGGTCCACCTCACCTTCCACTACATGCTTCCAAATCCTATTGTCACTACCAATGCCTTTCTCGAATCTCTTTCACTAGTTCTTATCTCTTCACAGGCTTTTTTACTGTTAAATGGATTTTATCCAGTAATGGCAATAATCATCTCCTTATTGTGTATATAGTCATTAGAAAAGAAAGATATTTATTTCAATTAAGCCAAGTTTCTTAATGATTTAAGAACTATTTGAGAAATATAATTTATTTTATAATTCTGAGAATTTTAAGGAATTCATAAAACAAAAATTAATCTTTGTGTTTCTCAAGTTTTATTTTTAATTCTAGAAAGACTGAGTTCAACTTATAAAACATCTGTGATGCAAAATGCCCTGCTAGGTTATACAATGCTTATAATTCTGTGAAAACTTGAGCACACACCGCTCTCACATACTCTGAATCCAGTCATTTCTTGAAACTTATGAGTCCAGTGGTTCCTCCATGTAACTGCTTCATCTATTTTCCATTTGCAGTCTCAGACCAGATAAATCGTTGTATCTACCTCCAATTCTGAATAATCAAAAGAATGACAAAATGGATCAACTCAAAAGCAGCATTCTTTTAGGAGTATATTAGTTATAATTAACAAATTATATCATAAATATTAGCTCAACTGTTGTATTATAGGAATACAACAATATTATAGGAATGTGCTGGTCTGACAGACCTCAATGTGATTCCAGGCTTAATAAAAATACAATATTAACCAGGGAAAAAAGTCACTTAAGCCTTCTAAAATTCAGCAAAATGGGCAATACTGTCACAGAGAGGTCTTTGAGGATTAAATGAGTAGTTCCAGGCACACTGTAGATTCCAAATAAACAATACTAATTGCTGTGATTTTATTTATTCCTTTTAACTGTTAATTATTTTATATTCTTATCTCTCCTCTTTTACTTTAGTCCTAATCTCTTAGAAGAAGAAAAGAGAAGAGGTTGATTTCCATCTCTCCAACAGTGTCAGGAACTCAGTGTATTTCCACTCTGTGTCTCAGGTTTATTTATCATGTTTCCTCCTTTTATTCATTTATAAAATATTTGAGCACCTGTTAAATAGTTAACCCTGTGCTTGTTGCCATCTGTGTGTCATAAAACAGAGATTTTTTTTTCTATCATATTGCCTCAACACTAGCAAAATGAAATAAATTCCCGAAAAGAAAAACCCATTATCCATTTCACTTATGAACACATACACTACTATAGAACACATACACTACTACAGACAAAGTTTACCTTAGAGTGAGTGTAATCCACTGGATATATATGTAATCTAAGTGTGCGTGCTCTAGGAAACTCTTATATTCTCCTAACCCAGAAAAGCTAGAAGCAATTGTTACATGTCCAGGATTTGGCACAATGTGGTAACAGATGAGGGTACAAATATTACTGATGATTAAAATTTTCAGTAGGTACTAAGGTAGGTTTAACTACTGCCAAGAATGCCAAAACACATAATGAAAAGTTTTTTCTATTTTTATTTTAAGCAGTCAGATGGTTAGAATAATAAACACATCACAAATTTAAACATGTATCACAGATTAAAAAACAAATGTTTACATGATAGTTACTACATCCTATGGTTAATATGAATCAAAGCCAACTACTTCTGATTTAAATTATAACTTCATTACAATTTAAAAATTAAAAATTTAATGTCAACAGAATAAAATTAACAAAAGCACCGCCCCCCCAGCAAGCTTTGTTCTTGAGCAAGTGACTGGCGCAGGGTCTCACAGCTCTGAACCTGCCCCCCCACACTTCCAGATCCCGGGAAGAGAGACAGCCGGAAATGGTCATTTGCCCACACCTCGGCCCTCACCCCTCTCACCCCGTGCTGCCCACTCCCTGAGCCAGGCCCCTCGGGGCAGTGGGCACCACACCGCCAGCACAGTTGTGCCCACACCTCGGGACACCCATCTCTCCCTTTCCCCCACTAGACCCAAAGCCCCCTGAAGTTAGGGGCTCCCTGCAACCTGCCCCAGTGCTCAAAACCCAATGTCCGCAGGCCAGGTGAGTGTCAGATGGAACCAAGGAACAGATGGGCTCCCCAGGGCTGAGGCTCCGGCTGGGCCCGGCCAGGGAAAGGGGCGGGGCTCAGGAGGGCAGGGGCAAGACGCTACAGAGGAGGAGGGGAAATGCAGGGTCAAGTATAGCAGAGCGGCCAGACAGGGAGAGAGGGGCATGGAGGGCCACCCGACCACCCCAGAGGCACTGGGGAAGGCTCTTTACTAAGAGACAGAAAAGTACAACAAAGGCAGGGCGGGGTCCTAAATGACTGATCAGCCACACCTTTAAGCTCTTAACACCTCCTTAGCAGCCCACTCCCCAAAGTGGCAAGGATTAGAAAACGCGAGAAAAACAATTGTTACTAAGACCTGTATAGAAATTGTCTCAACAACGACACACTCGCGCGCGCACTCACGCACACGCACACGCACGCACACACACACACACACACACGCGCACACAGCGCGTGACACAGTATCTGCTTGAATCACCGCAAAACCTGGGAGCATTTATGCAACTGCACCTCTGCTCGCGGAGGTGACCTCCCCCAGGGCAGGGCGGTCTGACCGCGGAGGTGTCCCCAGCACAAAAGGGGAGCACCAACGTTTGCCAAGCGTCCAATCAGAAACACGGAAAGAGGGCCAGCGAGTTTCAGAAACCCTCCCCTCAGATGATCACAAGTTGACTCCAGACTTTTACACTCTGTCCTTTGGGATTCCAAAAAGCAAACTACAAAGACCACAGAGGCTGCCCACTGCTTTTGCGAGGGTGGTGAGGAAAAGCTGACCGAGGAGTTGACAAACCCTCCCGACGCCTCATAAGGAAGCTATTATTGGAGAATTAGGGGAGTCACCGGCTCTTGCACGGCAGCGCGGAAAGCCCAGAGGAGTCATGTAGTGAGCCACTTTTAGGGGCTTTCTCCAGCCTGGGGACAGCCGGATAAATGGCTGCTGAGGCAGAGGGGTGAGGCAAGCAACCTCAGACCCTAAGACAGCGCTGGCAGCCAGTGGGAGCCACAGGAGCTTGCTGAATAAATGCCACGGACAGAAACACATGGAAAAGGACACACTCTTTACATGTCACAGGATTGTTGGGCTCCATTGCACAGAACAACATTCTCACTAGTTTCATAACTCGGGAAACAGTTCCCAGGTGCACCTGAATCATTAAAACAAAAGTATCCTCCCCCAACCAAACAGATGGGACACACCAAGAAGCAGTCCACGTCTCCCCAGCCCCCAAGGGAAAAAAATCCCCTATAAAACCTTCCACCCTGGCCCCGGCAGACGCGCACCCCATTCTGCCTGGTGTCATTGCGCCCACTGGGCGGAGACCCAGGCCCCTGCAGATCTGGGGCAGGTCCCTTCCAGAATGAATCCGTCCCCCAGATCCCACGGGGCTGGAGAGGACAGCCCAAGGGGTCCCCGCGGGAGCGACACCAGGATTTATTTCTACAGAGAAGGGGCCTTCGAGATGGCGATCGGGCAGAGAGGGGAAGGCCGTGGGGGCACGCGTCTGGAAACTGCTATGTGCATATGAAGTGGATAATTTTTTTATAGGGAATTCTGATTGCATGCTTATTTTGGGGGGGGCTCAGGGAAATGGGGTGCGAGTTTGGACGCCGCGATGGCACGGCGGTTGACTCGGGCAGTGGGGTGGGATGCAGTGATGGACATTTCGGGGGACACCGCTGGGAAGCGCCTCGTTAACCCCACCAGTGCCCAAGGGGCCGGAAATGGAGGCGGGTTTCACCCAGGGCCTGGGATATCTCTCTCTCTTTACTATTATTATTTCTTTTAATTATTAGGATTGTTGTGAATAATGGAAGGTGAGGGCCCCGCCAGGCAGGGCCAGCCGGGCCGGGCCACCCACGCTGTCATCTTTTGTGCGGGGCCAGCGGGGACGCCCCGGCCCAGCCCCCGCGCGCCCCCGGCCCGGGCAGGGCGCCCCCGCCTCCCGCCCCCGGCCCCGCCATTGTCCGGCCGCGCCGCCCCCGCCCGAGGCCCGGCAAGCGCCCGGGGCCGGGCGGTTAACGCCCCCAACCGCCTCGCGGGCCGGGACAAAGCACTGCGGCCGCGGCCCGAGCAGGCCGCGCCCGAGGCCTGGGCCTCGAGTCCCGGGCGCCCGCCCGCCCGCAGCCCCAGGCGCGGCGCGGGGGCGGCGGCGGCGACGGGGCCCGCGCGCGGACGCGGCGGCCGCCTCCCCGCGGGCTCACCTGAGGCGGCGCGCGCGGCCCGGTCCGGAGCTGCGGCGCGCGCTCCCCCGCCCTCGGCGTCGCACCCCCAGGCCCTGCTCGGGCCGGGCCCCGCTCGGTCGCTGGCGGCCGAGCCCTCCGCGAGCGTCCCGGGCGGGGCTTATAAGGCTGCTCGCCAGCTCCGCCCCGGCTGCCATTGGCCACCGAGCCCACGCCCGCGCACCCATTGGCTGCCGCTGACAGCTCCGCCCCTCCCCTCCGCGGGGCCCACCAACACCGCACGGCCCGCCCCCTGCGCGCCTCGATTGGGCGGGCGCAGGCGCCGGTCTCGCCCCGCCACTGGCCGGCCGGCTAGGACACGCCGGTGCCCACCCACGTGCCCGCTGACCGGCTTGGTTCTCATTGCAGGCTGCGCACGCCAGACAAGAGGCCGCGACCAACAGGACGGTGCTAGGCCTCAGATTGACAAGGGCGCCTTGGGGACCGCCCAACGACCGCAAGGGGGCAAGAGAATATTGGCTTACGGGGTCAGCCCCAGGCGCGGACTGGCTGGGGCGGGTGCCAATCACGGCCCGGGCCCCGCCCTGGTTATCAGGCTGCAGCTGAGTACGTGAGATCCAGCACAACATCAGCACCGCGCCTGGCAGGCTCGGAGAGGGGGTTCGAGACCCAGAGCCGGATATTGGGTTCCGCGTTCTCCAATTCGCAAAGTCCCGAGTTAGGAAACATAGCTCCAACGTAATTCAATTTGCAAAGGAGGAGAACTGAGAACTGGTGAAATAAAAGTCAAGCAGAAAAAAAAAAAAAGTCAAGCAGCAAGAGCCCCTGCCTCCCCTTCCCCCCTCCCCCCCCAAAAAATTCCAAGTTCATTTCCGTTGCAATCGACAAAACTTTGCAAAGGCGCCAGGCCTTCAGGATAAAGCTAGGTGACCTTCGCCGACTTCCCTAAAACGTAAGGGAGGCAAGGAGTTTGGTGCCTGCTGACTTAGGTCCAAAGCTCAGCTGGGCCCACATGCCTCACTGTGGTTGGCCTCCAGCGAAGTAACCTCTCTGGACCGCAGTTTCCCCTGTGAAATGGATATGACGGCGATACAACCCCTCACCGTCGGCCCCTCTCCTGGGAAGTTTGTGCGAATTGGTGAGAGGAGGCACGTAAAGCCTTTGACCATGTGACTTCGCGAAGTGAGCATTTAATTAAGATTTGCCATTTTCATCATCATCATGATTATTAATTGCATACCAGGCAGTAGGCTGGGCACGCCCCCATTTCGTCTGCAGGAATGTAAATCGGACAATTCGATATTTCCCAGTAACGTGGCGAGTGCATCTACGCTCTATTGCTGGAGGTCCTGTACCCTGAGAAAGGGTCCGGAGCGTGGAGCTTGCCTGGTTCAAGTATGCGGCTGCAGCGCTGCACACAATTGTTTCCAGATTATATAGATAGCTTGTGGCTATCTATAGGGTACTCTGGAATACTTTTAACTATGTAGCAATTGAAAAGGCGGTAGATCTACACGTACTGTCATGGAATGATTCCCCTACAAGCCATGTGGAGAGCTGCAGAACGGTCCAGAATTCTGAACAATACCGTTATGGAAAGGAACACAGAGCAAATGTCCTGTGGTTTCTAAGAGCCCATACCTGTGGCAATGCGCAGAACAAGGCCGTCCCCAAACTGAGTAAACTAAATCTTTGTGGAGATGAGGGATCCACGTTGGTAAAAAGTGTAGTTGGTGAGGAGTTTAATCTGCTCTAGGGTGATTTACGTCGTCATGGGGCCATATTCCCTCAAGCAGTTAAAATTTAACTTAAAAAGTAGGAACCAGTAACTGCTCCCAAGGAACTCCCTAACCCGTGGGAAAGACAGAAATGTAATCTGGCAGCAGTAATATAGACTCAAAAGTGCGATCGTATGGGGATCCCCCTACCACAAGCCTTTTTTTACTCTACTTCCCAGTTAACCCCGTTAGACAGTGAATTCCAGGTGTTTGGATTTCACAGACTCTGGAAATTTTTTTTTTTTTTTTTTTTTTTAATTGGGGGACCTAAATAGGTTGTCAGCTTTCCAATTTTGCTTAGGGGGACTTTTTATAATTTTTTCTCAAGTTCCTTTTTTTTTTTTTTAATTCCAGTATAGTTGATTTACAATGTTATATTAGTTTCTGGTGTACAGCGAAATGATTCAGTTTTAATGTGTATACATACATAAAGATATATATACATTCTTTTTCATATTCTTTTCCATTATGGTTTATTACAGCATATTGAATATAGTTTCCTGTGCTATACGGTAGGACCTTGCTGTTTATCTATTTTATATATAATAGCTTGTATCTGCTAATCCCAAACTCCTAATTTACCCCTCCCCCACCCCCTTTTCCCTTTGGTAACCATAAATTTGTTTTCTAAATCTGTGAGTCTGTTTCTGTTTTGTGAATAAGTTCATTTGTAGCATATTTTAGATTTCACATATAAGTGATATCATATGTTATTTGTCTTTGTCTGGCTTACTTCACTCAGTATGAGAATCTCTAGGTCCATCCATGTTGCTGCAAATGGCATTATTTCATTCTTTTTTATGGCTAATATCCCGTTGTATATAGGTACCACATCTTCTTTATCCATTCATCTGCCGATGGACATTTAAGTTGCTTCCATGTCTTGGCTATTGTAAATAGTGCTGCTATGAACATTGGGGTGCATGTATATTTTCAAATTAGAGTTTTCTCTGGATATATGCCCAGGAGTGGGATTGCTGGATCATATGGTAACTCTGTTTTTAGCTTTTTAAGGAAACTCCATGCTGTTCATCACAGTGGTACACAAATTCACCAATTTACATTCCCACCAGCAGTGTAGGAGGGTTCTTAGGGGGGACTTTTTAAAATGCCATCTATATGTTAAGAAACTTCACAGTTGTAGAATCCAGACAGGAAGTATATTTGACGGTTCACCATACAGTCCTTTCAACTTTTCTACGTTTGAGAGTTTTCATAACAAAATGTTAGGACAGAAAACTATAATCACTGTCATTTAATTAAAAGGTGTCCTATGCAAAGCAGGAAGGACTCAGTCTCAGAATTTTCAAATGGACAAATTAACTTGAGAACAACTCACTAATCATTTTCCAGTCCTTGCAGACAGGTGCAGATCTCACAAAGGGCTGGGGCTGGGAATCACAGGCATCTGTCCCTAAGTAAGGTCAGGAGGACCTCTGGCACTGGCCTTCAGATGACCCAAGGCCAGCTCATTTCTAACTGTTCTTCACATTCCTCTGCTTTCCCAAAACTCCCCTCCAGCTTCCGCTTATGGGCTAGTCTGATGCATAAAAGATAGAGATGGACAGAAAAATAGATCCTCCTATGTCTTTTTTATCTTTTGGCTGCACCACATGGCTTGTGGCTTAGTTCCCCGAGCAGAGATCGAACCCGTGCCCCCCCTGCAGTGGAAGCACAGAGTCTTAACCACTGGCCTGCCAGGGAAGTCCCTAGATCTTCCTATGTCTCTAAAAAATAAATTTTTAGAAATACATTTGGGGGATAGATCCTTGGCGGTCCAATGGTTAGGACTCGGCACTTTCGCCGCCGTGGCCCGGGTTCAATCCCTGGTCAGGGAACTATGATCCTGCAAGACACGTGGTGCAGCCAAAATAAACATAAAAATTAAAAGTTTTTTTTAATAAAAAAATTTTTTAGAAAACAAATACATTTGGAGGAGGAATGCTAACATTTCATTTCACGCCAAGCAGATATCGCTAGACACGTGTAGTATACATTTCACTTTTATGAGCACAGACACATAATGCAAACACCAGACCACGGCTCATGTGTTTGTTTAGGTGCTAGACAAAGCAGGCTACCCCATCAATGAAGTGAATAGAAAAGAAAAACCGGCACAAAATAGTATATACACTACTGTCCTAATGTCATTCTTTAAATTTGTATATAAAACAAATACTTGGAGGGACTTCCCGGTGGCACAGTGGATAGGACTCCTCTATCCCAATGCAGGGGGCCTGGGTTCGATCCCTGGTCAGGGAACTAGATCCCACATGCATGCTGCAGCTGAGAGTTCGCATGCCACAACTAAGGAGCCCGCCTGGTGCAACTAAGACCCCACGCAACCAAATAAATAAATATTTTAAAAGTAATAAATACATGGAGAAACATCTGTAAACAAATATGTACCATGGCTTTGCCATGTCCTCGAGTAAGCCACTTAACTTGTCTATGCCTCAGTTGTTCTGAGGTTGAATGCTGCAGTACCAACACACATGTATAAATAAAGCCTAAAAATATTAACCCTCTCGGGGGCAGGGTTATGTGCTTTGGCTTTTTCTTCATATATTCAGTTTCCAAATGTTCGAAGGGATTATGTATTAATTTTATAACGTGGGGTGGAGGGAGAAAAGGAAGTTTTACATTAAGAAAAAAAAAACAACCAGGTAGATTTTAAAAGGTGGTCCATCCACACCCTGGAATATTACTCAGCCATAAAAAGAAGTGAAGTGCTGACACTTGCTACAACGTTGGATGGACCTTGAAAACACCAGGGTCAGTGAGAGAAGCCAGACACAAAAGACCTATGTGTTGTATGAATTTATTTATATGAAACATCCAGAACAGGCAAATCCACAGACAGAAAGTAGGCTAATGGTTGCCATCGGCTGGGGTGGGTTGGGAAGTGACTGCTAACAGGGATTGGGCTTCTTTTGAGGGGGGATGAAATTCTGGAACTAGACAGAGGTGATGATTGCACAACTGTGCAAATATATTAAAACCCACTGAACTGTATACTTTAAGTGGGTGTTATGGCATGTGCAATATATCTCAATAAAACTGCTTTAAAAAAATTAAAACTACCAAAAGTCTACCAGGAAATGAATACACCTTACATTGTGATTATTTCTGCATAGCAGTGCACATACACTTTTCTGGGGTTTGCTCATTTTTAAAAATGACACTGTTCTTAACTTTTATGTGAGAAACAAAAAAATTCCACAATCTCCACAATTAATGCACCTCAGGGTGTTCTGCCCCTGTGTGCGGCCCACTTGGGGGACATTTATGGAGTTTCCTCTGATTCTCATAGCTGGGCATCTTTCCTATTATTTCATGTTCACACTTTGATTTTTTTTTTTTGGAGATATAACTCATATACTGTACAGTTCAAAGGATTTTAGTACATCCACAGGTATGTGCAATCGTCACCAAATTTAGAACATTTTCATCTCCCCAAAAAGAACCCCACACCCTCTAGCTCTCACTCCCTCTCCCTCCCTACTGGCTAAGCATCGCTACACTAATCTGCTTTCTGTCCCTACAGATCCCTGTGTTGAGCATTTCATGTGAATGACATCATATCATATACGATCTTTTGTGATTGCCCTCTTTCACTTAGCATAATGTTTTCAAGGACACACTTGACATATTTGAAGGTCCAAAAGAGGCAGAGCTTTATTGTTTTTGTTTAAGATTTTTTTTTGACGTGGACCATTTTTAAAGTCTTTACTGAATTCACTACAATATTACTTCTGTTTTATGTTTTGGTTTTTTGGCCATGAGGCAAGCGGCATCTTAGTTCCCCGACCAGGGACCAAACCCGCGTCCCCTGCACTGGAAGGCTAAGTCCCAACCACCGGACCGCCAGGGAAGTCCCTGTTTCTTAAATCAGATCTGCCCACGTCATTGTCTAACCATCTGTACAAGGTGCCAGTGATAGGTTGGTGTGAGTAATGGCATCTGCAGAACTCAGCACTATCATCTTCCCTGGAGTTGCCTCATCTTTGGGGAATTCCCTGGTGGTCCAGTGGTTAGGACTTCACACTTCTATTGCAGGGGGCATGAGTTTGATGCCTGGTCAGGGAACTAAGATGCTGCAAGCCAAACCGTGCAGCATGGCCAAAAAAAAAAGAATGAAAGAAACAAGACAAACAAAAAAACAAACAAAAACCAAAAAAAAGCCATAAATGAGACAAAAAGACAACCCTCAGAATGGGAGAAAATATTTGCAAACAAAGCAACGGACAAAGGATTAATCTCCAAAATATATAAGCAGCTCATACAGCTCAATAACAAAAAAAACAAACAACCCAATCAAAAAATGAGCAGAAGACCTAAATAGACATTTCTCCAAAGAAGACATACAGATGGCCAAGAGGCACAGAAAAGCTGCTCAACAGCACTAACTATTAGAGAAATGCAAATCAAAACCACAATGAGGTATCACCTCACACCAGTCAGAATGGCCATCATCAAAAAATCTACATATAAATGCTAGAGAGGGTGTGGAGAAAAGGGAACCCTCTTGTACTGGTGGTGGGAATGTAAATTGATACAGCAACTATGGAGAACAGTATGGAGGTTCCTTAAAACACTAAAAATAGAACTACCATATGATCCAGCAATCCCACTACTGGGCATATACCCTGAGAAAACCATAATTCAAAAAAACACACGCACCCCAATGTTCATTGCAGCACTATTTACAATAGCCAGGGCATGGAAACAACCTATATGTCCATCAACAGAGGAATGGATAAAGATGTGGTACATATATACAATGGAATATTACTCAGCCATAAAAAGGAATGAAATTGGGTCATTTGTAGAGATGTGGATGGACCTAGAGAATGTCATACAGAGTGAAGTAAGTCAGAAAGAGAAAAGCAAATATCGTATAATAACGCACATATGTGGAATCTATAAAAAGGTACAGATGATCTTATTTGCAAAGCAGAAATGGAGACACAGATGTAGAGAACAAATGTACGGATACCAAGGGGGAAGGGGGTGGGGTGGGATGAACTGGGAGACTGGGATTGACACATATACACTATTGATACTATGTATAAAATAGACAAATGATGGGAACATGCTATATAGCACAGGGAACTCTTCCTAATGCACTGTGGTAAATGGGAGGGAAATCCAAAAGGGAGGGGCTATCTGTATGTGTGGCTGATTCATTTTGTGTGCAGTGGAGGCTAACACACCATTGTAAAGCAAGTATACTCCAAGAAAAATTAATTTAAAAAATAAAAACAAAAAAACCTTGCCTCATCCTTGGTCTCTGACTCCTCCTGGAAACAGCATTTCAGGTCACCAGACTCCACACCCCCATGTACCCCCGTCTCCCCAGGCCTGCGGAGGGCCCCCTGGGGTCAAGCAGCTCCTTAGTTGATGATTCAGGCTGCTGACACCCACTCAAGGCAGAGACAGTCTCCTAGTGGGGGAACCACAACAGCCTCCATTTCTTCTAATGTAAATGGGGACAGTGCCACCCACCTTGGTGACACTAAGTGACGTCTGGCTCCAAGCTAGAAGGCCTGGTTTGGCCCCTATGGACTGCTGCACGTCACATGGACCTTGTGGGCCTCAGTTTTCTCATCTGCAAAGTGGGAATGATGCCACCTGCCTAGTCTGACTCCCGGGGTTTTTGTAAGGAGAAAATGTGTTACTAGCTATAAAAGTGCCCGGTGGGCTACAAAGCACTTTGCAAACAGAAGACGCAACCAAATTCATCTGTAAAAGGCATTTATTCTGAGAATCTAAAACCTGGACAGAGAATATTGAACTTCATAGAAAAAGCCTACACAGGATTTCGTCGTTTATTCCTAATACATTAACCACCTAATAATAAGGAAAAAAAGAGAAACTTTTAAAACAATATCGCTCCAGTTTGTCTGCAGTTATGTGATTTAAAATATCCCTGTTCTGTTGAGGTATAAGCTGCAAACTTTGGTCAAGTTAGAAACATTAACAAATCATTCCAGAAAACACAAAACTCCCCCCCCCCCAAAAAACACAACCAAACCCTAAGTTATTAGCTTTCTCGGTACATATACAGTAACTACAAAAAAAATTTCATTTAGAAAGGTGTTTTTGTTTTTTTTTAAAGTTTCCCTCTTGTAATTCCCAATTGGCGAGTTGAAAATTCAACTTCGAGGATCGACAAAAGTCCCATCGTCCCCACTCGCTCACCTGGGGTCTCCAGGGAGGCGCTGGAGGACCACAGTTTGAAATTCTGGTTGGCACTGTCAACAATTCAGTGTTGAGAAAGAGCCCCATGCTGAAGAAGGAAGGAGGGACCAAAGGCACTTGAACGTGGCCCCAGGTGTTTGCTTCCGTGGCATCCAGAGGGGACGTCGCTGGGCCGCCCATCGGCCCCCATGGAGAGGAAGAGTCCAGCGGAGGTAGCTTCGGTGTGGCCCCAGCTCTCTGCTCGGGTGGCCGGTGGGGACGCAGAAGCAGCCCAGTGGGGGATGGCTTGG
>NW_006787698.1:1179873-1180914 GCF_000442215.2 Lipotes vexillifer | reverse complement strand
GGGGGGGGTGGTGGTTCAATTGTGCCCAACGGGACTCCTTTGCTTTTCCTTTGAACAGCTTTTCCTTTGAACACTTTCCTGCCGGTGATGCAGGGCCAACACCACACCCAGGGCCACCGCCAGGCGGGATTTCACCTCTGGGGGCCTGACCCACCAACCTTGAAAAGATTGTTCTAGGCAGCCCGGCGCCGTCTTGTGAGTCGGCGGCCAGAACAGCTGAGAACCTGATGCTGGGAATTTCAGTGGCCTTCACGCCAAGTTGTTTCTAATTCCATCCTCAGAAGAAAAACAATTTTTTCTTTTTTTTTTGGTTTTTGGGTTTTTTTTCCCGCTGATAAACTGCAGGCTTTTTATTTATTTATTTATTTTTAAAACCAAAATAAAAACACGGAGAAGTCCAAGTTTCTTCCTTCCTTTGAGCCATAATACAAATTCCTGAAAATTTTATAGATTAAAAAAAAAAAAAAACCAAACCGGGAAGACGAGGCTTTTTTTTTTAAGGGAGTGGAGGAAAAACTACATGTTTAAGTTAAGCTCACTAAAAACAAAATGGGGGCCACAGACCCCCCCCGATAACGTTTTTTTAAAAAAACACACGGCGAGAAGTGCTTGAGGATCACCGTCCGCTCCCGTAGCCAGGGAAGAGCTGGTTGAGGACAGCCTGCAGTGGCTGGTTCACGTGCATGGTGTAGCTCCGGCCCAGGTCATAGCGGCAGGCCGGGCAGCTGAACACCTGGGCCCTGAAGGACCTGTCCAGGCAGTCCTGCGGGAGAGCAGGTGGTGAGAGGTGCTCCTGGCCACCCACTGGCCCCCCGGGGCGGTGTCGGGGGCCCAGAGGCCCCTCCTGACCCTCAGTCTCACTTGCCACTGCTGGCTGCCCATCACCAGCCCAGCTGCCCCAGACTCAAAGACTCCAAAGTCGGGAATTCCCTGGTGGTCCAGTGGTTAGGACTCTGCACTTTCACTGCTATGGGAGCGGGTTCAATCCTTGGTTAGGGAACTAAGATCCCACAGGCCGAGCAGTGTGGCCAAAAAAAAAAA
>NW_006787698.1:1169561-1179863 GCF_000442215.2 Lipotes vexillifer | reverse complement strand
AAAAAAAAAAAGACTCCAAGGTCATCCCGGCCACTAGGCCCCCGTACCTGCCGGACACACCACCTGACAGGTCCATGCCCTGGCTCTCTTGTCACCCGTGCCTCAGCTCAAGTCCCCTCCTCAGAGGACCCCTCCTCGAAGCCCCTGGAACATCCCCGCCTCACCTCACCCTGTCTGCTTTCAAAACAGCACCTTCTGCCTTCTGGAATCATCTTGTGGACTAACCTGCTGGCGTGTAACACGCCAGACACTCCCCAAGATGGGGACTGTGTCTCCCTGAATCTCCCGGCACCAAGCACAGGACCCAACCCAGAGTAGAGGCTCAATGAACGTGTATCGGTGAGAAGATGGAAGAAGCGGGAGGAAGGAGGGAGTCTGGATGCTGAGCCAGACTTCTGGCTTTGAACCCACTTGTCAACCCAGCGATGCCAGCAGAAGAGCCAGGTGGAGCCCGAGCTGTGAGGCTGACAGGCCCTACCTCCCCATCGGAGCAACAGGCCGAAGACGCCATGGGGAGCAGGCACCTGCACAGGCGCACACACCTGAAGGATGACGCCAGGCAGCTGGGTGAGGGGCAACACCAAGCTGGTGAAAACCTGCTGCTGCCACGTCACGCTACCGCTGGACACAGACGGCTGCTTTTGATCCCTATTTTTAAAAAGTCCTGGACTTCCCTGGTTGTCCAGTGGTTAAAAATCCACCTGTCAATGCAGGGGACACAGGTTCGAGTCCTGGTCCGGGAAGATCCCACATGCCGCGGAGCAACTAAGCCAGTGTGCCACAACTACTGAGCCTGCGCTCTAGAGCCCGCGAGCCACAACTACTGAGCCCGCGCTCCTAGAGCCCGTGCTCTGAAACAAAAGAAGCCACCACAATGAGAAGCCCGCGCACTGCAACAAACAGTAGCCGCCGCTCGCCACAACTAGAGAAAGTGCAAGCACAGCAATGAAGACCCAGCACAGTCAAAAAAAAATACAACAAAGACAAAAAAAAATAAACTCCTGTGTTCTTTTCCAATATAAGGTCTATAGCCTGATCCCAGGCACAAGAGATAGTGCTTTCTGCTCAACACACTAAGACTTGGGTTCAAAATCAGGTTCTGGATCGCTGCACGATTCACAATGGCCAAAAGGTGGAAACACCAAGAGTCCATCCACAGATGATGGCTAAACACAATGTGGTCCATCCACACGCTGCCATGTGA
The DNA here is from genome assembly GCF_000442215.2 of Lipotes vexillifer. NCBI lineage: Eukaryota > Metazoa > Chordata > Mammalia > Artiodactyla > Lipotidae > Lipotes > Lipotes vexillifer. The sequence continues at coordinate 1,178,659 of NW_006787698.1, read as the reverse complement.
CTCAGCCTTCAAAAGGAAAGTGGTTCTGACACATGTGACAACACGGATGAGCCTGAACACGATGCTCAGTGAGAGAAGCCAGACACAGAAGGACAGATACTGTCTGATTCCACTCATGCAAGGTCCCTAGAGAGTGAGATCCACAGAGACAGGAAGTAGATGGTTAGGGGCCAGGGGCTGGGGAGTGAGTGTTTCATGGGGACAGAGTTTCAGTTTGGGAGGATGAGAAAGTTCTGAAGATGGATGGTGGGGACAGTTGCACAACAATGTGAATGTACTTAATGCCACTGAGCTGTGCACCTAAGAAATAGTTAAAACGGTAAAGATTATGTTATCTGTATATTACCACAGTAAAAATATTTTAATAGAGTAAAAACAAAATCAAATGCTGGGACATCAGGGTGGAGGGTCAAAGCCATTTCTCCACAGCCCCTCAGACGCTGAGCTCACTGGAGACGAACGACAGTCGTGAGGATGCCCAGGACAGACACGCACTCGCCAGGGCCACCTCCTTCACACTGGCGGCACGGCGGCTGCAGGTGTGGTGACTCCCTGAGCCACCTGGCCTGACCTCGCACGCGCCCCCGCGTCTCAGTGTCCAACTGCGCGCTGGCCGGGTACACCTCAAAGCCAGAAGGGTGCTGCAATGCCCCTTTCCACGGGGCAAAGGGGCCCAGCACGGTTACAGGCTTCCCAAGGTCACACGGCCAGAAAGGGCAAAGCCGGGGGTCAAAGCCACACTGCTGACCCCGACGATGTGTTCTCACCCCGCTCCACCAAGCCTCTGAGCCTCCTCGGGCTCCACACGGCCTCAGACACCCAGGGGCATCTCTCCCGGCCACACAGCTGAAGGGCCTCGGTCAGGCCACATGGCACGACTGCTGCCCAAGTGTCCATGTTCTCAGAGTCCATCCCCTGGTCTGATAAGTGACCCGATGCGCTGGACCAAGACGGCCCCGAGGCGAGAGAGCAGCTCAGAGACCCAGGGTGACCGGGAGGCAGGGACAGTCCCTTCTAAATTACGTACCTGCACTGCCCATGAGTTCCTACTGACCGACTCTGGCCAGAAGGCACTGCAAAGACACCATACACGAAGCCAGCGCTTCCCAAGTTGGGGGACCCCTGGGACCGAGTGGGTGGGGCCTCGGATGCTGCTCAGCCCCCCAGCACCCAGGACACCCCATGGTGTGTTCACTCTGGTGTCGTTCACCCCACGACAGAGAACAATCCGGCCCCAAACGTCAGCACTGCTTGGGGACAGACCCTGGTCTGGCCCAATCTCAGCAGCCCCCCCAATCTCTTCTTTCAAAAGCATCAGATCGGGTATTGTTTCCCTCCTAAGACTGACCACTGGCCAGAACCCTCCAGTCCCGCCACCCAGCCCCCCTCCCCTGCCCTTGTCCTCAAGAGGCCCTGGCTACTCCAACATGCCTGTGGGTCTAAGCTTCTGCACAGGTCACTCTGCCTGCCTGGGATGCTGCCCCAAGGCCCGCCTCAGGTGGCAGGTTAATGCCACCTCCTCCAGGAAGCCTTCCTCCCTGCTCCTCTAGGGGATAAGCGCCTCATGCATCTCCAGCCCAGCCCACTTAATCGTTTAGTATGACCAGATCCCAGGCCAGGACAATAGCCCATCCTCTCCCACACCGGACCTCCAGGCATCTAAGAGGCTGGAGAGGACCAGTGCATGGCCCCCAAGGAAAGCAGGCGCCGACCTGTTGAAGGCACAGCAGAGGGCCGGTGTGGCTGGAGGTTCGGGACGATGGCAGGGTGGGCAGTGGCTGGGCGAGGAGTTTGCGTTGGATTCCGGGGCACCAGGAGGGTGGGGAGCCGGGAGCGAGTGATGGGCGCCTGTGATTAAGGCTGGGGTGCTACTGTAACCCAGGTCGCCCGGAAAAGAGACCCTCAAGCCCCTCGAAGGGCCGGGGGCGGGAGCTGCAGAAGCAAAACCGGCAAGGCCAGGTTGGCAGCGGGGGTCCGATCACCCCTCCGGGACCTCCCATCCGGGGCCCTCAGTGCCCACTCACCTTGCACACGGTGTGCTGGCACACGGTCGTGATCGGGCGGTACACCAACTCCTGGCAACAAATACACTGGAACGCCTCCTCTACTTTGCTCAGGAATTTCTGGAAGCGGAGGAGAGGGTGCATGAGCCCGGCAAAGGCTCAGTTCCCCAGAGTGAACGAGCACGACGGGTCCCCAGACTCCCTGTTTAGCCCTCGCCCCAGCCCGAATCTCATTCTCTGGCACCGGAGCACACGCAGGCTGGAGATCAAGACCGCACTCGATCAGCGCTTCTCTCGGCACAGAGCCCAGCCCTGCGACACACAGCACCGCCTGCCTGCTGCCCACTGCTCAGACCCCGGGCTCCAGCGGCGGATGAGACAGAGAAATGCCTGCCTTCTTGGAGCCTGGGGCCCAGCGGGGAAGACCAGAGATTAAGCAGGTGAAAGACAGAAAGGTCACAGCAATGCTGGGGAAAGGACAGCAGGGAGCCCCGAAAGGAGGGCGGTCAGAGTCCCACTGTGGAGAAGGTGACCTGTCAGCAGAGAGACCCGAAGGACGTGGGGCGGCTGAATCACAGCCTCCTAAGATGTCCACATTCGAATCCCAGGACCTGTGGACGTGTCACCTCATGGGGCAGAGGGGACTTCGCAGGTGGGGTTAAGGCCCTTGAGACAGGGATGACCCTAGATTCCCCGGGGAGCCCAACGTCATCACAGGGTCCTTATAAGAGGGAGGCGGGAGATGCTGCACTGCTGGATACGATAGAGATACGAGGATAGAGGATGGGGCCGCGAGCCAGGGATGAGGTGCCTCCAGAAGCTGGAAAAGGCGGGAACCGATGCTCCCCTGGAGCCTCCAGAAGGACCAGCCCTGCCCACACTTGGATTTTACCCTTAAAGGCTCACTTGTTAGGGCAGCCACAGTGATTTCATGCCGAAGGGAGACTGAGCCAGGAGGGCTGGGGTGGAGGGTACTTCCCCAAAGAGAAACCCACAAGGGCAGAGGCCATGCAATGGCATGACCAGGAGAAAGAGTCCAGAAGGAGAGGACGTCAGCAGTAACGGGCCGCTCGCCCAGGGCTCAGAGGATCTGGGTTTGACCCTGACCGTGAGCCATGGAGAGCCAATCCCCACCAGGCAGGGGCAGCCAGAGGACGCTGAGCCACTCACTTCCAGTGACCCATCAATGTCACTCACCCGACTAAGGCAGGAGGATCAAAAAAAATACAGCGCCGGTTTGGCAGTTCCTCAGAAATTTGAACACAGAATGACTTTATGATCCGGCAATCCCACTTCTGGGTTTATGCCCAAGAGAATTGAAGACAGGGCCGCAGAGACTTGCCCACCTGTGTTCACAGCAGCACTGTTCACAACAGCCAAAAGCTGGAAGCAACCCAAGTGTCCACTGAGAGATGATGGATAAACAAATCCCATCTGTACAGTGGAATATTACGCAGCCTTAAAAAGGAAGGAGAGTCTGACACCTGCCACAACACGGATGGACCCTGAGGACATGATGCTCAGTGACAGAAACCAGACACAGAAGGACACACACTGTCTGATTCCACTCATGTGAGGTCCCCAGAGGAGTCACATCCACAGAGACAGGAAGTAGATGGTGGGGGCCAGGGGCTGGGGGAGGGGCTGGGGAGTCAGCGTTTCACGGGGACAGAGTTTCAGTTTGGGAAGATGAGAAAGTTCTGGAGACAATGGTGGGGATGGTTGCACGACAGGCTTAATGCCACTGAGCTGTGCACTTTAAATAGTTCAGACGGTCAGTTTCATGTTTTCTCTATTTTATCACAATGGAAAGGAGGAGGCCCCTGCCAGGCCCGGGGGAGGGGAGGGGAGGGGAGGGGGCTCACCGGCCCGTCCTTGAGTGACTTCAGGATCTCCGCCCACAGCTTTGTGTTGCTCTTGTCCTCCTTGATGAGGCCGCTCTGCTGGGTGGTGAGGCTGTAGGGCTCCACCTTGGTCTTCTTGGGTGCCCCTCGCGAGGACCCGTCGCCCCCCCCCCCCCCCCCCCCCGAGCACGAGATGGGGTCCCGAGTATGAGGACGGCCGCGGAGACACCCACCAGCCGACTTGCTTTTCCGCTTGCCCTTCCTGGGGGCCGCGAAGCCCTCCTCCCCGTCGTCCTCATTCTCCAGGGCTCCGCTCTTGCTGTTTTCCTTCCCCTTCTCCCTCCTGGCCAGGGCCTCCAGGTAGCCTTCCGGGTACTGCGAGGAGAAGACAGGACGGTCACCCCTACCCGGTCCCCGGCCGGGCCCCAGAGATGAACTCTGTGCTCCCTTGGCCTCACCTCAGAGGCCTGCACCAACTTAACCCTGGAGCAGTAACTAAGCACAGAAACTCACAGGAACAAACGTTAACGGCACAGCGGCAATGAGCGAGATCACGCACGGTAGAGGCCCACCACCAGATCAAGCAAAGAAGACAGTCTTTTTCCTTTTGTTTTATTTTTTGGGTTTTCTTGGCCGTGCCCCGCGGCTGGTAGGATAGGATCTTGGTTCCCTGACCAGGGATTGAACCCTCAGCCTCGGCAGTGGAAGCGTCGAGTCCTAACCACTGGATGGCCAGGGAACTCCCAAGACAGTCTTGGCATCTTTCCATTTCGATGAGAAGTAGGCAAACTTTTCCAGCCAGGGGCCAGGCAGTAAGTTTCGGGCTCTGTGGGGACAAAAGCCAGCCCAGCCCCTGTGGGATTGAATGGGCGTGGCTGGGCCCCAGGAAGACTTCGTTTACTCACCACCGGCCCAGGGCCTTAGCTCCACAACCCGATTCTGATGGGTCTTGGACTCCTCTGAGCCCCATCAGGCATTATCTAATTAGAAATGGGGTTCTAAGGCACCTACAACCACATCCGATTCTCCAGTGTTTCATCAAGAAACCCTCAAGCTTTTCTAGCAACACAAACTTGCAACGAAGACAGTTCTAAATAGAACATCCTCCTCTCACCAAACAGTGACATGCCTGACCCACCGCTGTCTCTCCCCAGTTCCTCCGCCTCTAAGTCCCTGTGTTTGTGACCACCTAGAGGGGTGGGACAGGGAGGGTGGGAGGCAGACGCAAGAGGGAGGAGATACGGGGACATATGTGTACGTATACCTGCTTCACTATGTTATAAGGCAGAAACTAACACACCATTGTAAAGCAGTTATACTCCAATAAAGATGTTAAAAATAACAATAATAAATAAATAAAATAAAATAAAATACAGTTCCCTGTGGAACAACCAGTGTGTTCAAAAGGCAACTCTTTGTGGCCTCTGGGGGGTGGGGGGTAGGTGCTATCAGACTCTTAACAGCAATTAAGATTCCTTAAATAGTCCCACCACGACTTATCAGCTGGAAATCGGATCACCAGGAGGAACAGAAAACACCATAATTATAGTGCAAAAAAGCCATACTCTGCACGCACTGGCTGAACTCTTTAAGATGGAGGACTCTGCTGCTATAAAGAGGTGAGTGATTGCTCCGGGGGATCAGTCCACCCTATCTTTACATTTAGACCTTGCTCTATTCTATATTTAGACCAATTTTATTGGTTTGTCTGCTTTGGGGGTAGGGAGAGGTGAGGGACAGACAGGAGAAAGAGAGATGGGGGACTTCCCTGGAGGTCCAGGGGTTAAGACTCGCCTTTCAATGAAGGGGGCACAGGTTCAATCCCTGGTCAGAGAGATCCTGCATGCTGCACGGTTTGGTCAAAAAGAAACAAAAAAACAAAGAGACAGGGAAGAGGGGACGGGAGGGGACTGGCCAAGAGAGGAGACCAGACTCCAGATTGATTTCGGATAAGCTCTTCAAACACAGCTCAGATAAGGAAGCCCAGCTCTCAGCTCTAACATCACGAAAGCAAAGACGCAAACCTGCCTGACCTACCCCTCCCCTATATCCACTGGCTGAAGGACAGGGATGGTACAGCCAGCGAGGTGTCACCAGTTCACAGCCGGGAAATCGTCCGGGATGAGAAAAACCCCCAGAGAGCACGGCTCCCGGCTCAGGCGCTCCCCGTCCAGGCCCCGGGCACGAGCTCCAGCTGTGAGCACAGGCCTGGACGCACCTGCATGGTCAGCCCCAGCTTCTTGCTCCGGTCCTTCCCCTCCTTGGTCCAGGGCCCCGGCTCGACGTCATCCCTGCGCAGGAGGAAGCGCCAGACCAGGAAGCCGGACTTGCCCTTCTCAGGCCAGTACCTTACGACCTGTGGGAGGAAGCGTGGGGTCAGTGACCCGGGGGCCAGGGGCGGGGGGCAGGCACGGGGGCCCCCACTCACCTTGTAGATGCCGTCATACCGGTTGCCCTCAATGGGGGCGTACTTGCTGTGCTTGCGGCCCTTGACGTTCCGCACCACCCGGACCGGCTTCCCCGACCGCCAGTCCTTGGCCTCGGCCCCTTTGAGGTCGTTGATGGGGGCAAAGCAGTTCAGAGCCAGCGCCCTGCGGGGAGAGCCAGGCCCACACGCTGGACTGCATCCCCCAGAGAGAGGGGGTCGTGGCGTCCCAAGCCCCCCGCCCCGTGAACGTGTGACCTTCTTTGGAAAGACAGTGCTTACAGATGAAGTCAAGTTCGGAGGTGGTCAGAATGGATTAGGGTGGGCCCTGAACCCAATCACCGCTGTCCTTATAAGGAAAGGGAAACTGAGGGAGTTCCCTGGTGGGAACTCAGCGCTCTCACTGTCGAGGGCCCGGGTTCGATTCCATGTCAGGGAACTAAGATCCCACATCCCACAAGCCGCACCGAGACATGGCCCAACAAAAAAGAAGAAAAAATTTTTTAAATAAATAATTAAAAAATAAAAATTAGGACTTCCCTGGTGGCGCAGTGGTTAAGGATCTGCCTGCCAATTCAGGGGACACGGGTTCGAGCCCTGGTCTGGGAAGATCCCACATGCCGCAGAGTAACTAAGCCCGTGTGCCACAACTACTGAGCCTGCGCTCTAGAGCCTGCAAGCCACTACTGAAGCCTGCGTGCCACAACTACTGAAGCCCGCGCACCTAGAGCTCGTGCTCCGCAACAAGGGAAGCCGCCGCAATGAGAAGCCCACACACCACAACGAAGGGTAGCCCCCGCTCGCCGCAACTAGAGAAAGCCCGTGCGCAGCAACGAAGACCCAACGCAGCCAAAAATAAATAAATAAATTTATTTTTTTTAATAATAAATAAATAAAATAAAAATTAAGACTAAAAAAAAAAGAAAACAGACACACTAGGGGACAGGGCCCCATGAAGACTGAGGCAGGGGTTGGAGTGTCACATCTACAAGCCAAGGGACACCAAGGAAGAACGCTCCCCTGGAGGTTCCAGATGGAGGATGGCCCCGAGACACCTTGACTTTGGACTCTGGGCCTCCAGAATTAGGCAAGAATAAATTCCTGTTGTTCTAAACCACCCAGTGTGCAGTGTTTTGGTACTAGAGCCACAGGACACTAACACGATGTGGGGGAAGACATCACCCAGGAGAAAGCAGGTGGCACATAAACGCGGGCTGGGCCGCAGGCCTGTCCCGACACGGGGCACAGCGGCCTGGGGTCGGTGGACCGGAGGTCAGCTCAGCATCTGATGCAACGCCGCCACCTTCCTCAGGTGAGCAAGAAAGAGAGCTGCCACTGCACAGCTGTTCTCCCGTGCAGATGGCAGTTGTTAAAGAATGGATTTCTTAAGAGTTTTAAGTCCAGACTTTTATCACTGCTCACGAGCAGTTCCTCACACTGTTAAATCTCCTCCGAAAGTGAGATTTTTTTTTTTCTTGGCTGCACCATGTGGCACGCAGGATCTTAGTTCCCCAACCAGGGATCGAACCCGTGCCCCCTGCAGTGGAAGGAAGCACGGAGTCTTAACAGCTGGATCACCAGAGAAGTCCCCAAAATGAGATTTTTTAAATGTCTAGTGAAATTTAAATATTCTACTAGACTAATACATGCACGAAAAGGAACCCTTCCCTCTTTTTTAAAATAAGATATTTAGGCAAAGAGCTTTCTGGAAAGAAATACCAATTTGTATTTCTACCAACAGTGGAACGCTAGTCTATGCCTTGGCATTTCTCAACACTGGAGAATTTGGGGCCAACTTTACAGGGTAAATAAATAGTATCTCATCATTACTTCAATGTGTATTTCTTTGATCACTAAAGGTGAACAAATTTTCATGGCCACTGTAGATCTGTGTTACTTGGCAGGATGATTTGCATGCCCTTTGCTTTTTTCTGTTAGTTTTTCTTATTGATTTGCAACACAGCTCTTTACATATAAGGGCATAACCATCATCAGGTGTCATGTTTGTGGCAGACTTTTCCTCCAAGAGTCACCTGCCTTTTCATTGTACTTATGGGTTTTATAGGTGTAATTTATAATACTTAGGTCATCAAATCTCTGTCTTTTCCTTTGGGCTCTGTGATGCTGTTTATGCTTTATCCCATCCTGTAATCGAGGCTCAACAAACTCCTGCCCACCTCATGGTGTTGCTGATAAACTTCTACTGGAACAGAGCTGTCCACACTCTTTTACATGTGCTCTGTGGCTGCTCACGTGCTATGACAGCAGAGTTGAGTGGTTGCCACAGAGACTATGCGGCCCACAAAGCCAAATACGTTTATTATCTGGCCTTTTGGGGGAAAAGTTTGCTTCAGTGCATCTGACTGACTCACAGGTGGACAGAGTAGGGAAAAGATGGACATTCGTGGTCCCTACGTTCCATCACACTCTTAATGGGAATCTAACTTCCTGCACATGAAAGCCCCAGATGGGACCCATCCCCTCCCCTGTGAAGCCACCAGAGGACAAGGCAGACAGACATGTGCTGGTGAAGAAATAGGCACACTCGATTCTGCAAACCTGTTGGTATTGGTGAGTTTCTGATCACAAGACTGCTCTGCAGTCCGCTTGTTACCGGAAAGGTCTCGTCCACCGCTACCTGTGTACGTGAACGAGTTCCCGTGGTCCTGAAACAGATACGAAGGGCAGGCTGAACCCTCTGCGCAGAGAAGAGGAGAGACCCACTCAAAACAAACCCACAGGGGCTTCCCTGGTGGCGCAGTGGTTGAGAGTCCGCCTGCCGACGCAAGGAGGCGGGTTCGTGCCCCGGTCCGGGAGGATCCCGCA
>NW_006787698.1:1167054-1168839 GCF_000442215.2 Lipotes vexillifer | reverse complement strand
GCGTACCGCAAAAAAAAAAAAAAAAAAAAGGAAGGAGATTCTGACACAAACTACACCGTGGATGGACCTTGAGGACATGATGCTCAGTGAGATAATCCAGACACAAAAGGACGAATACTGTGATTCCACTCACAGGAGGTCCCTAGAGAATCAGATCCACAGAGATAGGAAGTAGATGGTAATGACAGGGGCTGGGGGAGGGGATGGAGAGTCAGCGTTTCCTGGGGACAGAGTCTCAGTTTGGGAAGATGAGAAAGTTCTGGAGATGGACCGTGGGGATGGTTGCACGACAGTGTGAATGTGCTTAATGTCACTGAGCGTGCTCTTAAAAATAATTAAGATGGTTAAGTTTTACACTGAGTATTTGCCACAATTACATAAAAACAAAACCAGCTTCCCACACTCACCACGTCGTCCTCATACCCTCCAGCCAGGACCAGGGAGTACGCCCCATCGTTGCTCCGGCCGTGGATGCCTGCCACATGAGGTCGATGGACCCCAGACTCGCTGACCTGTGAACACCACCGAGAAATAAGTGGCACCTCCTGGACCAGCCGCTGCTCGACCGCCTTCTTCGCTCCCGCCTTTGGAGCCAGCGCCTGACTCTTCCACTGAAAGCATCACTCCTGTTATGAGAACCTCTGCCCCCGAGAGACCGAGTCCTGGCCACGCCAGGGAAGGACCTGGTGTGAATCCTCAGCCTCCTGCCCTTGGGATAGCCCTCCCCAGTGGAGGGGCTCCTGGAAGGCTGGGGCCCGACATCTGCAGGTACCTGGACTCTGAACCTCCACATGGTGCCCACGGGGATGCCCGGGATGGGGCCAAAGTGGTTGGACGGCACGATGGTGCACTCCTTGGTGCGGCCCACGCACGCCATGCCCTGTCCATTCCGAAACAGAGGGGAGAGCAGCGTGAACGGCCGCAGGGGCGTGGGGGGCGGCAGGGGCACACGGGGCGCGGGTCCCCTCACCTTGCCCCAGTCGCGCTGTGAGGACGACGTGGCCGACGCCATCTTCGCCTTCTTCTTACTCTCCTTCAGCTTCTCGCCTGCCTGCACCACCTCGCTGGAGTCGATCCGGCACTCGGGGCAGTACCTGCGGCCACAGGGACGTCACCCTCTGCCCGCGGCTGCACGGCCGCCTCCTTCCGGCCCCCTGCCATCCTGTGCGTCCAAGACCAGGGCGGCGGCAGGGGGCCGAACTTGAATCCACGAGCGTGACGTAAGAAAGCGAGTTCCTCGGTCGCACGGGCCACATCTGAAGTAGCCGCATGTGGCGAGTGGCGCCCGTGGTAGATGGCGGACCCTGACCCCCTCCCACTGGCAATGGCAGTGCCTCCCACGGCAAGGCCAAGTCCAGCCGGCACGTAGCAAACACACAGGGCAGCTGGACGGCACCTGCTCCCTGCCGTGGACTCGGTTTCCCCATCTCCACGGGGCAGGGATGGCGCAAACGATAGCCACTGCCGTTAGCTGGTCAGGGTCCTCAGACCACAGCCGAGCATCACAACCGTCCCCTCCAGCACCGGGGACACCTGCTGCGCTCCTGCCCGCCTTGCCTCCTCCCTGCAGGGAGCCGGGGCCCAGGCCTCGCACCCGCCCCCCACCGTCATCGCGGGGTCACTGGCAGCCTCCGGGCACTCACCACTCCTCCTCGGTGGGGATGCTGCTGAGCGGCGGGCACAGGCAGTACATGTGGAAGGCCATGTCGCACTCGTCGCACAGCAGCTGCTTGTCGGGGTCCTGCTTGCCCCCGCACAGGTGGCAGGCACACATGCGGCACGGCT
>NW_006787698.1:1159927-1166982 GCF_000442215.2 Lipotes vexillifer | reverse complement strand
ATGGGAGGCTGGGGTCAGCTCGGGCAGGACCCTGCCACACCGGGCGCCCTGCCCGCCCACCGCAGAGGGGCGGGATCGGAACTCACTTCTTGTTGGGTTTTCCACCATGGGGTTCCCCTCGCCAGGGCGCTCAATCTTGAAAACCTCGTCCACAAAGATGATCCGACAGTCGTTGAGAGAATCGTCCCTGCGAGAGACGGACCATTAGGACATCCCACAGGGCCGGCCCTGCAGAAGCGCCCGAGAAGACTTCGCCACGTCAACACAGTTCCCAGAGCCTGTGAACAGCTCCGCCTCTAATTGCATCAGAGAAGAGGCTTTTGCAGGGCACTGTGAACTCAATTAGCTACTCCCCTTGCAAATTCAAGTCCTACCAAATCAGGAACAAGGTGAAAACAACAGACAAACCAGTTTCATCACACGATGCATTTGAGAGAATCATTTCTAACTTGCGGGTAGACAAGGCCCATTTAACAAGGCCCAACAGGCAAAAGCAATAAAGTAAGGTCTGATCAAAATACAAAAACTCCTCTAAGTTAAAACAACCCCAGGGATCATCTCACCACCTCCATCAGATCATCCCACCACCTACATCATCGGCAACCATCTAAGGAAAGCAAATGCAAGTCAGGTGTACAATTTCACACTGTCTGAGAACCACGTTCAAGAAGTAAAAGCAGATGGAATCAATTTGAGGATGTTTTATGTAACCCAATGTTATACAAAATATCATTTCAACATGTAATGATCATTAAGGAATTATTAACAAGCTAGTTTGCATTCTTTTTCAGCACTAAATCTTTGAAATCCATTGTGCATTTTACACTCACGACGTATCGTAATGTGCCCTGGCCACATTTCAAGGGCTAGGCAGCATGTGTGGCTCGTGGCTGTGAAGCTAGATGGGAAGGTCCAGATCTACCCACCAGTTCACAGGAAACACAGGGACAGAAGAATAGAGGAAATGACACCGTGAGGATGCCGGTGGGAAATCCAGACTGTGCAGATTCTGTGGGACAAACAACCAGGCTTCCCCAACAAATAAATTAGTCTGCCTGCCAATGCAGGGGACAGGGGTTTGAGCCCCGGTCCTGGAGGATCCCACATGCCGCAGAGCAACTAAGCCCCTGCGCCACAACTACTGAGCTTGCGCTCTAGAGCCCGCGAGCCACAACTACTGAGGCCCGCATGCCTAGAGCCCGTGCTCTGCAACAAGAGAGGCCACCACGGTGAGAAGCCCGTGCTCGCCACGACCAGAGAAAAGCCCGCACGCTGCGGTGAAGACCCAACGCAGTCAAAATTAAAATAAATAATTTTTTTTTTAAAAAGAGAGAGATACCTGCCAACCTAACTGAAATCTGTGGACGTTACTTAGATCTTAAACAAATAATTTTAAAAAAGAGTGAGCTAATTGAAAGACTGAACAATGACTGGTTATATGTTAAGAAATTAGTTAATTTTTATGTTGTAATAATAGCATTAAAACTATGTCCCTTTTTTTCTATGTCCCTTTGAAAGAGTCATTTTGAAGAAATATACTTGAAAATATTAACAGATACAATGAGTCAATGCTTGGGAGTTACTTCAATGTAACGGTAGTGGTCATAATCTCAGATGAAGGAAAATTAAAAGAATTCATTGCTAGTCAACACACCTTTACAGAATAATGAAGGAAGTTCTTCAAATAGATAGGAAATTAAAAAGGAAAGCATCTCGGAGGAAAAGGAAGGAAGAAAGAATAGAAAGAGCAGAAATATGGGTCCATACAATAAATTATGCGGGGCTTCCCTGGTGGTGAAGTGGCTGGGAGTCCGCCTGCCGATGCAGGGGACACGGGTTCGTGCCCTGGTCCGGGAAGATCCCACGTGCCGCGGAGCGGCTGGGCCCGTGAGCCATGGCCGCTGAGCCTGCGCGTCCGGAGCCTGTGCTCCTCAACGGGAGAGGCCACAACAGTGAGAGGCCCGCGTACCACAAAAAGAAAAACAAAAACATAAAAAAATAAAATAAAATAAATTATGCTCCTTTCGGGTTTTCTAAATCATATATGATGATTGAAATAAAAACCATAACACCATCTGATGCTCAAGACAGTGACTATAAAGGAATGTGAATGGAAGAAAGATTTCCACACTTCCCTCAAAGTGGGAAAAGAGATACCAGTATGTCACATGTTTATATGATAAAATCCAGAGAAACCACTGAGAAAACCGTATAAAGCAATACACTCCAAAAGACCATCAATAAATCAAGATAGAATCCTAAAAAACGCTTACATAACCCACAGGAAGGACAGAAAAAGAGCAACAGGAAAAAGAAAGAGAAAACAAATAGAAAACAAATAACAAAATGGCAGGCTCAAGCCCTAACATACTAATCATTACCTTAAATGTAAATGGTCTAAATACAACTGACCCTTGACCAACATGAATTTAAACTGCACGAATCCAGTTATAGGCGGATTTTTTTCAATAGTAAATATGGCAGTACCACACAATCCCCAGTTGGTTGAATCCTCAGATGCAGAACCACGGATACAATGGAACCGCAGAGATGGAAGGCAGACTGTAAGTTAATGCTCAGATTCTTATTAACTGCACAGGGGTCAGCATCTGTAACCCCCGAGTTGTTCAAGGGTCAATAATGTATGCCAAGTGGGACTTCCCTGGTGGTCCAGTAGTTAAGACTCCGGCTTCCACTGCAGGGGGCACAGGTTCGATCCCTGGTCAGGGAACTAGATCCCACATGCATGCCACAACTAAGAGTCCACACGCCGCAACTAAGAAGTCCGCATGCCACAACTAAGACCCAGCGCAGCCAAAATAAATAAATGTTTAAAAATAAACAAATAAATGCTTATATCAGACCTACAATAATCTAAGTTGCTACCTCAAAAAAAAAAAAAAAAAAAAAACTAGAAAAAGAAAAGCAAAATCAACCCAAAGAAAGGAGAAGGGAGAAAATTACAAAGATGAGACCAGGGAATTCCCTGGTGGGGCGGTCCGGTCCAGTCCAGTGGTTAGGACTCCTACTTGCACTGCAGGGGGCATGGGTTCGATCCCTGGTCAGGAAGCTAAGATCCCACATGCTGCAGCCATAACTAACTAACTAACTACATAAATAAAAATATTAAAAAAAAAAGAGAGAGAGCAGAAATCAAAGAAATGGAAAACAAGAAAACATAAAAAAGAAACCAAATAAAAAGCAGGTTACTTTTTAACAATCACATCACTGTACCAGGGCCCAACCCTGGGCCCTTGCCCCTCAACACCCCCATCAGCCTACTCCCTGGTCTCCCTGCGGCTATGCTGCCCCCTACAGTCCATTCCCAGCTCGGCTGCCCGAGTGATGATTCCTAATCATAGGGTCGAAAGGAAGCCAGTGGCTCCAGTGCTCTCAGCTCTGATGGCTGCCAGCAACAGAGAATACACACCAGTTCTGCACCACTCCCGGCCATACCCTGAATGCTTCCTTCCTCCCTCTCTCCCTCCACTCCAGCCCACTGGCCTCCTCGCAAGGCCACAAATGCACCAGGAATGGTCCTGCCCCAGGGCCTTTGCACTTGCTGTGCCTATGCTCAGGACACTGTTGCCCCGATAATCATGTCTATATACAATACGTACAATGGAGTATTACTCAGCCACCAAAAAAGACATTCATCATGAAACATGGATGAACCTTGAGAACATTATACTCGCTGAAAAAAGCCAGACACAAAAGGACAAATCCTGTGTGGTCCCACTCATAGGAGGTGCCTAGAGTCATCACATCCATAGAGACGGGAAGTAGATGGTGGGGGCCAGGGGCTGGGGAGTCTGTTTCCTGGGGACAGAGTTTCAGTTTGGGAAGATGAGAAAGTTCTGGAGATGGATGGTGGGGATGGTTGTCCAGCAATACATATGTACTTAATGCCACCAAGCTGTGCACTTAAAAATGGGTAAGATGGTAAGTTTTCTACACACAGAGAGGCAAGGAAGAACAGGGCTCGGCAAACATTTTCTGCAAAGGGCCAGATGGTAAATATTTTCGGCTCTGTGGGCCACACGGTTTGTTTCACAGTTACCCAGCTGTCCTCTTGGTGTCCTCCTAACACTGAGCAGCCACAGTGAATCAGTGAACAGATGGGCGTGGCCTGGTGCCAATAAAACTTTATTTGCCAATCAGGCGTGGGGCCGGCTCTGGCCTGCGGCCAGAAGCCTGCTGATCCCTGATGTGAAGGGCACCTCCATGTGGCTGTGTGTAGTACGTTCACGCCTGTTTGTGCACAGAGTAGCCCTGGAAGGCGCCGGGAACCATCATGTTTCCAGAAAGAGGAGAACCAGGTGACCAGGGGACAGAAGAGAAGGGAGAATATTAACTGTGTGGCCTTCGGTACTTTCTGGATTTTGCCCCTTTTAGACTTTTCACCTGTTTGCCAAATTCAAAACGACAACCAAAAGAGAACAAGGAAGCTTGAAATCTCTACCTGGGGCCCAGAGACAGTTCCCTAGGTGGGGTGAGCAGGTGGGGCGTGGAGACCCAGAGAGGAGGCAGAGACCAGGCGGAGGCCAGGCAGAGGCCGGCAGGCACTGACTCACCCGATCCTGACGTTGGCGTGCAGCTCCCGCACCGTCCGGGTCTCACGTTTCCGCAGGATCTCCGCGTCGTACCAGAAGCCGCGATCCTTGGGGTTGTCAGGGTTGTAGTTGACCATGACCATCTGGCCCACCTCCAGGTCCTGCCATTTGATGATGTGTCGGGCGCGAGCCCGGACGTTCCGTGAGTTCATCTGCACCACTCCGTTCTCCGGGTAGCTGGGGGAGGGGGGGAAAGCCCCACGCTCAGACCCCAGGTGCCAGGGGACCTCACTCCCTTGACGAGAGAGAGAAGCCAGGTGGAGAGGGCCGCCTGGTGTACGGGTTTGGGTTGTGCTCATCACAGCAGCCTGGAAAGCCCCCTCCCCATGATCTCATTTGCTGGTGTCAAAAACACACAGCTAGGGGGCTTCCCTGGTGGCGCAGGGGTTGAGAGTCCGCCTGCCGATGCAGGGGACACGGGTTCGTGCCCCGGTCCGGGAAGTTCCCACATGCCGCGGTGCGACTGGGCCCGTGAGCCACGGCCGCTGAGCCTGCGCGTCCGGAGCCTGTGCTCCGCAACAGGAGAGGCCACAACAGTGAGAGGCCCGCGTACCGCAAAAAAACAAACAAACAAAAACAAAAACACACAGCTATAGTGACACATTCCAATTACAGAAGGTGTTGTGGGTTGAACTACATCCTCTAAAAACCTATGTTATGATTCCAACCCCTGGCACCTTGGAGTGGGACCTAATTTGGAAATAGGGTCATTGCAGATATAAGGAGTTCAGATGACGTCATAATAGAGTGGCCCTAAACCTAGTGACTGATGTCCTTACAAGAAGAGAGGATGAGACACAGACAGAGGAGAACGACACAGGAAGAGGAGGCAGAGGCTGGCAGGATGTGGCCACAAGCCAAGGACTGCCGGTCCCACCAGAAGCTGGAAGAGGCAGCAAGGATTCTCCCCTTCAGGTTGCAGAAGATTCACAGCCTGTCGCCACCTTAGTTTTGGGCTTCTGGCCTCCAGGACTGTGAGAGAATAAACTGTCGGAGCAATGCTAGTGGTACTCTGTTACGGCAGCCGTAGGAAACTAAGACAGCAGGAAATGCGGGGAGGGAAGAACTTAACTTCTTCCACATACATGTGTTGGAAGTGATTTTTGTAAAGGGATATACATTATTTTGTTTATGTAAATACAACATACTAGAGATTAGATAATGATAGGAAGTCATTATTCTGCATATGCAGGAATATTCCTCAAAAAAGGCATAAAATAATTGAGCTAAAAGTAGCATATTCTATTAGCAACAAAGTTAAGCCTCAGCTGTGAGGGGGACAACCCCAAATCTACTGAGACTAGCTCTATAGCCTGGTACTCATTATTTTTCCTAATAAACCACCAAGTACAAGGGCTGCCCAGCTTTTCCTGTGAAGGACCAGATAGTCAATATTTTCAGCTTTGTCATCGGAAGGTGTCTGTTGTGAACATTCAACTTGGCTGCTATTACCACAAGAGCAGTCACAGGCAAGGTGTAAACGAATGGGTATTGGTGTGTTTCGATAAAGCTTTATTTACAACAACAGGCTGTGGGCCAGATCTGGTCTGAGAACTAGAGTTTGCAACCCCTGACCAAGAGGATGGGAATGTTGCAAAAACTGCAATTCACTCATCCAATTACTCCCATAATTCTTAGAGTTAAGCTAAGGATGTGCCAGAAACCGATGTAGACAGCAGGGACCCAGCAGAGAACCACAGAATGTGAGCTCCCTGTAGGCAGGCACGTTTGCCCTCTGTTAGGTACTGAACTGTATCCCCCAAATTCATACACTGAAGCCCTAACACTCAATGTGACTGTATTTGGAGACAGGGACTTTAGGGGGTGTCATCAAAGTTAAATGAGGTCAAAAAGGCAGGGCCCTAATCTAA
This sequence comes from Lipotes vexillifer, assembly GCF_000442215.2. Classification (NCBI taxonomy): domain Eukaryota; kingdom Metazoa; phylum Chordata; class Mammalia; order Artiodactyla; family Lipotidae; genus Lipotes; species Lipotes vexillifer. The sequence goes on along the minus strand of NW_006787698.1, from coordinate 1,160,498 downwards.
GGGGATTGGTGTCCTTATCAGAGGAGGAAAAGACACCAGAGCTCACTCGTTTGCGCTCTCTCTCTCTCTCTCCATGCACACAGAGAAAAGGCCATGTGAGGATGCAGTGAGAAGACAGCCGTCTACAAGCCAGGAAGAGAGCCCTCACTGGAAACTAACCCTGACTGCACACTGATCTTGGGACTCTCAGCCTCCAGAACCGTGAGAAAATAAACATCTGGGCTTCCCTGGTGGCGGCAGCGGTTGGCAGTCTGCCTGCCGATGCAGGGGACGCGGGTTCGTGCCCCGGTCCGGGAAGATCCCACGTGCCGCGGAGCAGCTGGGTCCGTGAGCCATGGCCGCTGGGCCTGCGCATCCGGAGCCTGTGCTCCACAATGGGAGAGGCCACAACAGTGAGAGGCCCGCGTACCGCAAAAAATAATAATGATAAAACAATAGTAAACGTCTGAGGTTGAAGCCGCCCAGCCTGTGGCATGGTATGTTGTTACAGCTGCCAGAACCCACTCAGACACCCTCTGTGTTCACAGACAGGAATCCCCCATGGCTATCGCAGGGCCTGGCACACAGTGAG
>NW_006787698.1:1148031-1159907 GCF_000442215.2 Lipotes vexillifer | reverse complement strand
GGGAAAGAGAGGACACCTAAGATGGTAGCACGCAGTGCTATGTGGTATGAAGAAGATGGCACAGGAAACAGGGAGACTGCAACCCTGAGGGGACGACTGGGCAGGGCTCTCCGACGAGGTCCCCACGACGCTGGTCCTCAGGGTGGGGGGGCCTCCGTGTGGTTTGGGAGCATGAGGGTGGGGTCTCAAATCCCGATCATCACCCCCAACGCAGTTCCAAACTCCAGGTCCCACGTCCATGGAGCCGCCGCCCCAGGCCCGCCTGCCCCGCGGATACTCACTCGTCGTATTTCACGTGATAGACGATGTCGTCCTCCAGCTTCGGGCTGGAGGTGGAGCTGCAGGGCTCATCCTGGGCCGGCACCTTCCTCGTCACCCTGATGACCTTGGCCTCAAACCACGCGCCCATGTTCGTGTCCCTCGCGTCCACGTACTCACCAGCCTGCGGGGGCAGAGAGCTCTCACTCGGCCCAGGGAAGGGATGCCTGACGAGCAAAACCGCCAAGAGCCTGCTTTGGTTCCTGGGCCCGGATGCTTCTCACTGTGGCACTGAGGACACGGGGCCTGGGTCGTTCTCCAGAGGGAGGCGGTCCTGGGCCCTGGGGGTGTCGGAGCAGCAACCCTGGCCCCACCCACTCGATGCCAGGCAATCCCCAGTCATGACAACCACAGATGTCCCCAGGCACCTCCCAGTGTCCCTGGGGACAGAACACCCCTGCCGCCCGGCCCAGGGAGGCCAGAACTGCCCATTTTTCCATAGAAGCTGGGAATCCAGATCCTTCCGTGAAATGTCATGATCTTAGGGGGAGGATGGCAGCGGATCAGGACTTTGACAGCCCCTGTGAGGACCACAGGGAAGACACCCACAGGCCCGGACATGGGATTCTACTTTAGGGGTTAGGAAGGAATCCCTGAGTACCTATGTTTCCGCCAAGGAACCCTGGGGAGATGGTCACGACAGGACGGGGGTGCCCAGCCTCGGGGATGGAGGGCTGGGGGGCGCTCCCGGGGTACAGGCACCAACCAGGCGGAGCACACCAACCCCGGCCTCCGCGGGAGCCCCACCTTGTAGAGGCCCAGCTCCGTCTCATCCCACTCATCCTCGTCGGCCTTCCCTTCCGGCTCGGCTGCAGCCTCGCCACTGTTGGAGGACTTGTCAGACTCGCTCTGGGCCAGGCAGCAGCCGGAGTCCGTGTCGGAGAGCTCAGAGTCCCTCTCCTTGCTGCCACCGCCGGTGCCACCGCCGCTGGGGGCAGGCAGCACGAGGCTCTGCCGGACCAGCAGCTGGATGGTATCGTTCAGGCGGACGTCATAGTCAAACAGCGTGTGGCCGTCCTCCATCTGCAGGGACACGGGACTAGGTCAGCAGACACAGAGAGCTCACCATGGGCAAAGGACCACACAAGCCCTCGTGGAGGCCCCGCCCTGGAACAGACCACCGGCAAGTGAAGCCTGCCCACGCCCCGGGGTGCCCAGTGACCACTTCCTCAGGGTCCCCAGGCCCTCTCAAGTGAGGACGGCTGCTGCCACTCGGGGAACGTTCCCCGGGAGCACACAGCCTAACCACGCTGTGCCGTGGCTACGCATCGGGTATCAGGGGAGGTGTTAATACTTTATGTGCTTTGGAACTTCTGTTACAGTAAACACACATCACCTGTATCCCTGGCTCTCAATCAAAGGTGACCCTTCCCCCAGGGGACGCTGGGAGATGCCTTAGGGACATTTTTGGTTGTCATGATGGGGTTGGGGGCGCTAAGGATCCCCAGGACGGCCCCCACAGAGAATTACCTGCCCTGATGTCCACAGTGCGGGGAGGGCGAGGTGGGGAAGCTGGCCTGCATGAACCAAAGGGTGGGTGCCCCGTGACATCCATCAGGTGCCTTATAAGGCTCTAGCTCAAACCTCATCCACTCGGGCCGCCTCTCTATTAACTCCTTTGTGCTAATGAATTCCACCCACACTAGTCACTGGCTGATGGGGAGCCTGGGAGCCGGTGGGGCTCTACAATCTGCACCAGGCGTGACTCATCAGGTGTGTGAAGGAGTTTGTCTTCTGAGCTGCATCTCTAGGGCACCCCTAGGGAACAAAAGGCTTTGCACTGGGGCTTTTATTAGAAGCTGCCCCAGGGCACTCCACCAACACCCAATGAGGACCCTCAGCCTCCAGAAGACCCTAAGGCAGGCTCTGCTGACCGCCGGTGATCACTCTGTTGGGGGGGCCATCATGGACACCGCAGGGGGTGAAGGTTGAGCAGCACCCCTGCCCCACCCCCACCCCGGTCGTGACAACCAACTGATGGCCTCAGACATCACCCAGTGTCCCCAGGCAGAACAACCTGTTCAGAAGCGGTGCCCTAAGGGAAGGAAGAACACACAAAAGATCGGCTTTCCCTCCTTCCCACTTTTCAACCCAAAGCTCGTGGTTCAAAGGGCTGATTGCCATTGATATGCAAACAGCACCTGGGGTCACAGGGAAGACAAGTTCCAGGGCACTCGCTGCAGTAGTTGTTAATCCTTATTCATCTTATTCATTGCAAACCTGAGAATCAGATGGCTGATTGACCCCTCTTCCGGAGAAAGGCACATCTGAACACACCAACACTTGCCTGCAGCTGCAGGGGCCACCAGGGTCCCTCCAAAGCCCACCCTGGACACCCGGGCCCACGCTACCTGTTCACCCGGAGCCCAGCAAGAGCCTCCAATGTGCCCACCACTGCCCAGATGCCAGAGGGGGCCAGGGAATGAGATAGCGCCAGCCCTCCAACACAGGGCCGACCCAGGACAGCCGTGACAGCGGAGAGAGACGACACGTGTGGTCACAGCAGCATGACGCACAGAAGCCCAAGGGTGGCGCAACCCAGGGTCCACTGACGGGTGAATGGATCAACACAGGATGGCCATCCTCCCTAAAAAGGGGTGAAGCACTGACACTTGCTACACTGTGGATGGACCCTGAGAACATGATGCTCAGAGACAGAAGACAGACACCAAAGGCCACATACTGCCAGAATCCACGGATAGGACATCCCTAGAGGAATCAAACAGAAACTGGATTCGCGGTGGCCACGGGCTGGGGAGGGGGGTAAGGGAGTGATCAATAAACGGTGCAGGACTTCCTTTGAAGGTGATAAAAATGTCCCCAGATCGACTGTGGTGATGGTTCAAGTCCCCATGAATACACTGAAAACCAGTGAATTGCACACTTTAAATGGGTACATTGTATGGTATGCAAATTATATCCCAATAAAGACTTTTTTTTTAAAAGAAGAATCTGAAAAGGCTACAGACTGTATGATGCCAACTATAAGACATTCTGGAAGAGGCACGACTATGGAGACATTAAAAGGATCAGTGGCAGCCAGGAGGTAAAGGGAGGGAGGGAGGGAGGGAGGGAGGGAAGGAGGGAGGGAGGGAGGGAGGAACAGGCAGAACACAGAGGCTTTTTAGGGCAGTGACACTATTCTGTATGACACCATAACGGTGGATACACATCATTACACATTTGTCCAAACCCATAGAGTGTACAACACCAAGAGTGAACCCAAATGTAATCTATGGACTCTGGGTGATGTTAATATGTCAACATAGGTTTATCAGTTGTACCAAATGCACCATCTGGTGGGAGACAGGTGTGCACAGTGGTGGTGGGGGGGGCAGGGCAGGGGGTATATGGGCAATCTCTGTACCTTCCTCTTAATTCTGCTGTGAACCTAAAACTGCTCTAAAAATATAAAGTTAATTTCTTAAAAAAAAAAATAGATGGAAAAAATAAAAATAGATGCAGAAAGACAAGTGTCTCCAGCACCACTATCATAAGGAAACCAGCAGAGAGTAAGCCAAACGTCATTAAAAACGATGACAGGGGCTTCCCTGGTGGCACAGTGGTTGAGAGTCCACCTGCCGATGCAGGGGACACGGGTTCGTGCCCCGGTCCGGGAAGATCCCATATGCCGCGGAGCGGCTGGGCCCGTGAGCCATGGCCGCTGGGCCTGCACGTCCGGAACCTGTGCTCCGCAACGGGAGAGGCCACAGCAGTGAGAGGCCCGCGTACCGGAAAACAAAACAAAACAAAACAAAAAAAGATGACAGGATGCAGGCACCCGGCGCCCAGTGCCTCCACAGCTAGGGAGACACCCCTCAGCACTGCGGACATTCGGGGCCGGTCATTCTCTGTGCGGGGCCATCCTGTGCACCGTGGGGTGTGGAGCAGCCTCCCTGGCCCCATCCACTCGATGCTAGGAGCAGCCTCCCAGTCATACAACCACAGACGTCCCCAGACACCACCCAGTGTTCCCAGCGGGGCCGCATGGCCCCGGGTGAGAACCACTGAGCTAGAGGCCCTCAGGTGCGCACCGGAGGGACAGGTAGCCCAGTGCCCACTATGCTCACGGCAGCATCATTTGCAAGCAAAACCGTGACTCGTTCCTACCAAGGCATGTTACACAGCTGCGTGTGACAGTTAAACGCAGGAAAGTAGATGCGTCTGCCACACACGTCAAGGGAGGAAGGATGGTTTCAGAGGATGGGAAATAAACGGAAGCACCCGGAGGGGGCGGTGTGGGGGTGTGGGGGAGAGAGCCGGGGCCGGGCTTCTGTTTTGCAAGGAGCACTGGGACGGAGGTCAAGCGGGAGATGGGGCAGCAGAGCTAAGGGGAGAAGCGGAATGCACCAGAATGGCAGCGGGGGGGTGTGCAGGGAGAAGCGGGGAGCAGGGGTGGTCAGAAGGGCCCGCGGCTAAAAAACGGGGGGGGAGGAATCCTGAGGAAGCCGTGGAGAGGCCGGGTTGCATACCCACTCGTCTCCTCTCTCCCGGCATTTTCTAACCACGATGCCAGCCCCACACGTCTGTGACGGGTCTGAGAGCCCGAGAGACAAGAGGCACTCACACCGACACACCCGCACACACACACACACCCCCCCCCCCCAGTGCACATCGGACAGAGGCACAAGCAGGGTGGGCTGGGTACGGAAGGCGCCACGCGCTGGGGCAGGCTGGCCCAGGGCTCTGCCTACAGGACGAAATGCATGGGCTGGTCTGACTGCTTCCTGGGACCACCTCTGGAACATTCCAGAAGGGCCCCGCAGTGGGCAGGAAGGTGCTCGCACAACCGCTTGCCATGGTGAGAGGGTGTGTCGGGTGCCCCTCTCCCCAACGCTGCTGGCCGGGGGGAGGGCTGGCCCCAGGCAAGGGGACCAAATGTGCCGAGTCTAGGTTCCTTCTAAGACCCTAAAACTCCAACTGAGGCTACAGGCATTAATAAAAGCTACGCAGAGTGAATGACAGGCGAGCAGTACCTGAGGTTGCAGGTTCTCATGTTAAAATTAAACGTGCAGTTAAAATCCTGCATAACCAAAATTCCAGGTGAAAATCCCTTAAACTGCCTGTAGTAAAACATATACACATGGTGTGGGGCAGGTGACCCTGCTCCGCAGATTCAAGTGTAAAGGCAAAGCCGCCCAGGGCATTTAGATCACATTCCTCTCTCTTTTAATTGGGAAGCTTCCCGGACATTGGGAATTCTGGGCACACGCATGGCACAAAGTGAAATAAAACACAGAGACCGCTTTACAACACCTCTCCGAAGCCTGGATTCAAAGCTCACCACAGTGACACTTCCGGCTCACTTTCTGCCCCCTCGGGGCATTTTGTGGGGCTACTTTTCAGGCACTGAGTGCTGCCCAGAGGCAAAGAGCACAGGCTATAAGCATCCCTGGGCTTGGCGAGGGGTGGTTCTCCTGCAGGCTTAGAGGCGGCCATCAAGAGCAGTGGAGGGTGTAAACCAGACCGCAGGCCCCCTAGGAGGGCGCGTGAGCTCCAAGCAGGGATGGACCTCCGGCCAGAGGAGGGCAGGGGGTGTCTGTAACGCCCGATGGTCGGGCTGGGAGAGAGAGCAAGTGAGACACCACGCGGCCTCCCCCTCCTGGGGCTATGGCCCCAGCCCACACCTTCCCATCTAGGCCTCCAGAGCAACCTGGGGTTCAGGCCAGACAGACTGATGGATGGACAGAGAGGGGAGGGAAGAAAAGGTACGAAGCAGGATCCCAGCCGTGGCACAGGGGCACATTTCCCACCAGGGCAGGGTGGGGGGACACGACACAGAGGCACGACCCTCTATTCACATCCCAGCCCATCCATGGGTAAGTCCTGACAAGTGAACTCTGCTCTCTGACCCCGCCGGGCCACAGCCGAGGCTATGCCCTGGAGCGGCATTTCGGGGGTCTGCAAGGCCTAGGCTATCTATCGCGTGGTGACATCGTGATGTCACTGGCCATCTTCGGCCTTGTGATCCTGCAGGGGGTACCAGAGCCTGTGCCTAAGGGAACGTGCCCTAGTGTTTTCTCGAGCTGTGAACTTTTCTCAGCTTCCAATTTCTAATAGGATAAGAAACGACAAGACATGATGAACATCCACAACACTCTTTGGGGTGCTCTATCGCTTTGGAGGGTGGAAAGGGGTCCTCAGTCCAAACAGTGTGAGCACCCATGCGCTGGAGAGAGATGCGGTCCAGCACATCCCACAGCTGCCTGCTCCTGAGGTACAACCTGGATCTACCACCCCAGGAGGAAGCTAGCAAGCAACTGCCACACCCTGGCCAGCGGGACAGTTCCAGCTGTCCCTGTTTTGTAAATAAAGTTCTACTACGACCTGAATCAGGACACACCCATTCATTTGTGCTCGGTGTTCAGTTCAGGACTTTCAATGGCAGAGGTGAGCGGACAGACTGCACAGCCCACAGACAGTTACCACTGGGTCCTTAACAGAAAGGGTTTGCTAATCCCTGACCTAGAGGGCATGTCTCCAGCCAGGAGCTCTAGGGGTGGGGAGGAAGGGACCCTCCCTCATACAGCCCAGCCAGAAGGACAGGTCTCCAGGAGGAGACTGTCTTATTTGCCACCTAACCCTGTCCTTTGGGAAAACGGTCTGACATTCAGGAAAAGCCAATCCAGCAGGGACACCTGGTGAGGCACTGTGACATGAGTGACCCTCCAAAGGCCATTCCTAGGATGCCATTTCACCTGATCTTTCAGACTGCTTTCCTTAATTACCTACTAAATCATCAGTTCTCAACTGGGGACAATTTTGCCCCAGGGAGCACTTGGCAACATCTGGGGACTTTGTGATCTTTATGACTGGGGGAGGGCTCCTGGCATCATGTGGGTTAGACCAGGGAGGCTGCTCCACACCCCACAGCGCCCAGGACGGCCCCCCACGGAGGATGATCTGGCCCTGATGTCAGCAGTGCCCAGGGGAAGGCCCTGCACCAAATGATTTATTGCTCCTTTACCGTGAACCAGGCGCAAAGCTCAAACACCAGCCCCCTCCCTGCACATTCCTGCATCCATGACCTCACTGAATTCTCACCCTGCACATGTGGTGGGTCCGCAATTAGCCCCACCTGATGGGAAAGCACAGAGACTGACCCTGGCCAGAGACACTTGGCTAGGGCACTTGGGAAGATTAAGCGCAACCATTGTACCTGACTGCGTTAAAGGCACCACAAACGACAGCTACTGCTATTTTTTTCCGGGCAGCCAAAAAAAAAAGAGGCGCCGGATGCCTCTCGCCTTCGCCCAGGATGGGCCGGCAGCCTGGCGTCCCTTCCCCCATTCAGCTCCCTGCATTTCCGTCAATCAAGTGACATAACCGCCAACCTATTCAGCCTAAGCAAGCTGCCACGAAACCCTCCCATATCCTGAAGAAAGACTCAACTCTTGTTCTGCTTTATTGGCTCCGTCGACCTCACTGCAGACCTTGGACTGAGATGCCGTTTCTTTATAAAGGAAAAGCAAAAGAAGGGAAAGGATCTCGAACACTCTCTAGAACATTCCGTAAAAACAACAGCTATCTTGCACCCGCTGGAAATTGCACTGCTTCCTATCGTGATTAGCCCAGTCTGTTTGTCGACCTGACTTGCTTCAAGGTGTTATTGCTGTGTGCCTTTGTTCCCCACCCTCCTGGCACTGTCCACACCTCCTGTGAGGCTGGGCCACTTCCTGGTCGCGCAACCTTGGGGAAATTGCATCACGGCTGAGGCCTGGCCTCCTTACCCGGAAGACAGAACCGGCTACGCATTGGCCCGCTCAGCGGGCTGAACGCAGAGTGAGCGCAGGGAAGGGGGTGAGTGGCAGTTAGAGGTCCCGTGGGAACGTGGAACCTTCTGAGAACTTCAAAAGCTGTGCTGCGAGAAGGCAGGGTTCGGAGCTGTCTCTCAGCGCCGATATCCTGATGATTAGAGGCACGATGCTTATCATCACACTTTTTAACTCACACAGACGTTACGGAGGCTTTTGTAAGCCTTCGTGTGGATCATCTATTATGTTCCTGATGCAGGGAGGCAGCGGTTTGGTTACATGGGTGTAGACATTTGTCAAAACTCCAAAAAGTCCGCTTAAGACGTGTCTCACTATATGCAAATTACATCTAAAGAAACAAGAACCACAAACAAACCTTGTACTCTAGTTAAGGACAGGCAATGCTGAAGGGTTTAGGGGGTGACGTGAACCAGTGCCTGGAACTTTCTCTGCAATGCATCCTCCAAAATAAGATGGACTGGTGCACGGATAAAGGCAAGGGAGACAGCTGCAGTGATAAAGCAAACGTGGGAAATGTCAGTGCTAAAAGCCACGGGTAGGTGTTTAGGTGTTCATGGTTCTTTGAACTTTTCTGCATGTCTTTGAGTGTAAAGATTAAAATGCCCACAGCAGGCACCCAGAAATATTCACTGCCTTGAACTTAAGGGGACTCGATCCAACCCGCCTTTGGATGATGCCACGAACTGTTTAGCCGGCGGTCTTCAGAAGCTCGGTGGAAGGACCTTCTGCTGAACACAAAGACTGAGAGGCAAATAGAAATCAGTTTGGATGCTGCAAAAATGAGCCCCCGCTGGAGGAGAGGGGAGAGAAACAGCATCTCAGGGGAGCTCCACTCGCGGCCCTGCCTTTTATCCACCGGTGCCACGCACGTGACCGCAGTCAAATCCCCGAGTTCGCCAGCTCGGCTTTCCCTCCCCAAGGCGGGGAGCGTTAACTGAGATGCTTAAGACATTCAAGTCCTCATATCTCACACAGGAAGGAGGTTAAAGGTCTCGGAGGGCGCCTCGAGCCCAAGAAATTAATCATCAGGTCTCATTTCCAGGAGGCAGGCAGGATCCTCCCAGCCCTCAAAAAATCCTGGCCAGGCGGGGAGCATTTATTTTTCAATCTAGACACCAGATGGCGGCAGCACCCAGTTCAAAACGCGACAACAAAGTCAGAGAGCCCGACTGAACACTTTTAATCCCATGCGCTGTCTATGCCGAGGTCCCTACAGGCCACCCAACTCCAGGGTGGCCCCAGCAGATGGGAACAACACTTTCTCTCAGACCATCTCCCACTCAGGGAAATCCCACTCGCAGCCTGGCCTGCCGTTCCCCCCTGCCCACGCACCAACAAGAATGGACACCCTCAGGGGCGCCACTAGAGAAAATGTCCCCAAAGTGGGCAGCCCACAAACCAAGGGTGGCCATTTTCAATTGCTACAGGGGCTGGGGGTGGGGTGGGGGAATCTCGAAGAAAGGAAACCTAGGAGCAGGGCCAGCTGAGCCCGCGGAAAGCACAAACCCCTGATCAGGGGCGGCCCCGCTGCCGCCAGAGAGGAGGCCCAGAAGTGGCGGAAATTCCTGATTAGCAAGCGCCATCTCCGACTCTGAATAAGCTGATCCAAATTTCTAGAAAACCCTGTGGGGGTCGGAAGCTAAATAGGTGCAGACCGTGGGCCATCAGCGTGTGTGTTTCAAAGAAAAACCTGGTCCCTTCCATCCTAGCGTCTCAGTATTGATTCTAGGCTCTTCCTCGAAATTCATCAGCCCTCCATCGGCCACCTCCAACTTATTTTTTCTAGAAATTATTTTGAGGGGAGGGTCAAAAAAAAAAAGGCAGCGGGGTGGGCTGGGAGTTTAAAAGCCCCCAAAGGCAACAGATTCGAGTGCCTGATGTGTCAGTCTAGGAGTCGAGAGCCTTTGTTCCTCGCTCAGACATTGGAGGTTTCTGTGGAGAAGCGGACCGGACGACGGGGGAAGAGTGTGTGTGCGGTGCCTGGATTGAGGCAAGAACAAAGGTGCTGGGCGGGCAGGCGGGCAAGCGGGCGGGCAGCCTGCAGGGCGGGTTTACCTGCTTGCCCCGGTAGAAAAGCCTCTGCAGGCCTGGCTCCACATGGAACAGCTCCTGGATCTTCTTCCTCAGCTCTTCCACTTTCGTCAGCCTGGACAAGGAGTCCACAGTGTGGGCCACCTTCCCATCCATGGTGCGAACCTGGATCCACATGGTGCCTGCTGGTGCTAGGAGGACAAGAGAGCAGGACCCCTCGGTCAGTTCTGCCGTCACCACCACCACCGGGCTGTGCCATACTCAGGTCATCCTTGCTATTAATGTCCAGACTGTGGACACCAGGCAACTCCTGGAACGCCCTCCCAGCCCCGTAATCCCCTTAGACTGCCACGGCTGGCCCAGGGCCTGGCTGAGTGAATTAAGGAGTTAATGTATTAATGAGGAGCACCGGTGGAGGACTGAGGAGGGAGAGGAAATTAGCGGAGAGGAAAAAGCATCCTGGACCACTCAGTCAACCCACCCTGCCTTTCACAGAGGGAAAAAAAAACCACCAGCGTCCAGAGGAGGAAGCGGGACACAGCCAAACGGTCAGGGGCCGAGTTTGTTCATTCATCCATTCATTCATTCCCTGGATGAATACTGACGCAAGAGGAACCCAAAAGTCCGGCTCGGGTTGGAACTTCAGAAGTCCCAGGGAACTCAACTAAGTGTGACCGAAGGGGAAGGAGCCCACCAGAGACCCGGGAGCTCGGGACCCCCGGTGCTCGTGGCCCCCCGCCGCCGCCCCCGCGCGCGTGCGCGACACACCCGCCCCGCGGTGGCCATGGCAACCGGCCGCCCCGTCCCGGTCGCCCCCGCGCGCGCAGCGCTACTCACCTCAGCCCCACGGCTGTCCCGAGCTCCAGCCTGCGTTTCCCGGACCCCGACGCACGGCCCCGGAGCCCCTCTTGTTCTCCCGCCCGCCCGCGCGGGCCAAGCCGGCGAGCCCACGCCCACCCCCACCGCCAGGACCTGCCGAGGGGCCCGCGCGCCAAGTCCCGCCCCCTTCACTTGAGCCGCCTCGATCATTGGCTCCGCCGCGGCCGGCCGCCCCGCCCTGCTCGCTCCCCATTGGCCCAGACGCGCCCGGGGAACTAAGGGCGCGCGAAATCGGGCTCGGGCGCGACAATTGAATCGCGGGGCACCCCGCGCGCAGGCGCGGAGCCTGACATCCTCCCCCGCGGCTCCCCGGGCCCTCCCCCACCCAGCCGGCGCGACCCCCGCGGGGCGCCAGGGATGTTCCGCTCGCCCCTGCCCGAGCCCGGGCTGCCAGGATTGACTCCTAAGGGCCGGCAGGGCTGGGGGCAGAGCCCGAGACCGTGTGTAGGGCAGCCCTGGCGCGGGGGACGCGTGCGCCCGTGCTGGCCGAGAGTCCCGGAAAGTTTTGCAAAGTCAAGGCACCGGTTGCGCCGAGTCCTGCCCGCGCCACCCGCCCACCCGCGCCCTGGCCCGGGCTGGCACCCCAATCCGCCTAACTGCTCACGATTCACTCGCCTGATTTTGCGCCGGCCCTTCTGAGGATGGCAAAGGAACCGCGTGTGTGGCTGGGACCCCGCGCGAACGTGCGTGCGATCCCGAGCCCCCGGACGGCCACCACTGCCCGCTGCGCTGCCAGCTGCTCTGATTTTTTTCCCGCGAAAACTTGGCGTTTGGGAGTTGCGGGGCCACAGGAGGCCGCGCCGGGGGCGGGCGCCTGCCTGGTGATTGGCCGCCGCAGTGGCGGGAAGCGAGAAAGGGGGTGGGGGGCGCCCC
>NW_006787698.1:1137790-1148008 GCF_000442215.2 Lipotes vexillifer | reverse complement strand
GGGGGGCGCCCCCGCCTCTGTCCACCCCCCCTCCGCCCAGCGGGCCACGGCCCCGCCCAGCCCTGCGCGCTCTGCTGGGCGCGCCCAGCGTGTAATGGGGTCGGGTGGCGGGACCTGAGTCCCCCCCCACCATGGGTGCCCTTCAGGAGCCCTAGGGATCCCCCCGGGGGCAGGGGCCCCCAGCGTAGAGACCCCCGACCTCCTAAGTCCGTTGCTTCAGCCCCTCTCCCCAGGCATGCACTGACCAGTAGGGCAGGAAGGCGGGAATCAATGTCTAAATTCTGCCGGCGAATTTGGGGGGACCCCCCCAGGAGACCGCCTGCACCCGATGACGGGCCTCATCGCCCCAGCCTGATTTCCTAGCGTCAGGGCTCGCCAGCGCTCCCCACCCTACCCACCCGCAGGGCTTGTTTGCTGGTTTTTCCCGCCTCGTTTTCCCGCCTTCTCCGGGCTGTCCAGGCGGGCAGAGCTGCCCTCCCCCCTCCGCCCTGCCTGCTCTGCTCTGGCCAGTCTTGGCGGGCATACAGTGACCCATGCTAGACACCTACAAAGTGCCTGAACAGGGTGATCAGAGCTGGGAGCGCAAGAGTGGGCAAGGTCGACCCTGTTGGTGGTCTCCCGGGACGTTACATTCTTATCTGGGGAGACCAGCAAGAAATGAATAAATAAAGCAAATCATTTCAGATACCACACATGCAATGAAGACAAGACAAGAGCTGGAGAGTGACCAGCGGCCGTATGGGGGGTGGGGAGAGAGGGTACTCTGGTTAAGGTGGAGAGGTGGGCCTCTCTGAGCAGATGACATTTGAGCTGAGATCTGAGATGAGAAACCAAGGACAGATGGGTCAAGGCGGGAAGAGCAAACTCAGAGGCCAGAAAAGGCGTAGCGATGGACGGAGAGCAGGGCAGACACAGCAAAGGGGAGGACCGGCGGGAGCTGAGGAGGTCAGAGGGGTGTCTATAAGACCTCGCAGGCCACCAGGTCTTTCTCCTGAGAGCAGTGGGTACCATGGGAGGGCTGTGAGCAGAAAAGCGATGAGCTCCAATTTATGTTTTTACAAGGTTTCTCTCGCCACATGTAGAGTTCCTTCTGTCTTGGCGCTGGTACTTCTGCTTTTGTTTCCCCTGGCGGTAGACAGATTAATGGCCCCCCAAAGATGTCCACATCTTAATCCCTGGAGCCTGTGAATATAGAACCTTCCATGGCAAAAGGGACTTTGCAGAGGGGATTAAATTAAAGATCGTCAGATGGGGAGATTAACCTAGGTTATCTGGGCTGGCCCAACGTCATCACAAGGGTCCTAATAAATGACAAAGGGCAGGAGGGTCGAGTCAGAGACATAATGGTGGAAAGAGAGGATGGAGTGCTTGTTAAAGGCAAGGAATGTAAGAAGCCTCTAGAAGCTGGAAAAGGCAAGGGACAGATTCCTTCCTAGAACCCTAGAACGTAATCCTGCCAACACCTTGATTTTAGCTCCATTTCAGACTTCTGACCTCCAGAACTGTAAGAGAATTAATTTGTGTTGTTTTAAAGCACAGACTTTGTGGACATTTGTTATAGCAGCCAGAGGAAACTAATACACTCCAATACACGAAGTCCAGGTGCTCCTGTTAATTTTCTCCACCTTCAGGACTTCCTCAATGCAACTGATTGCATTTCTGGATGCTCAGCCATCAGCCACGTGGAGACCACGTCACAGAACAGGTAGGCAGGCCTCCCGGAGCTTGTGAGGCAGATGAAATCTTCCACATTGACAACAGCTGCCCCAGGAACCCAGCCTGCTCCTGGCGAGAGCATGGCATCCGTTTGTGCCTGCTGTTGCTAAAACTCAACGTGGCCAAAAGAAGAAATAGACCGTATATTCTTCATGTACATTTGGTGCAGGGCACCGCCCAGCCTCCTTGGATGAGGTTAAGTGACACAGAAAGAGGTGTCTGGCTTTCCCTGAAGAAAAGAACTGGAGTGGTGGGGATGCAGGGCCCCATTTCTCTAGTCATTTCGAGAAAGTCAGAGGGGTTGCTTGGGTTAATTAACTATGAGCAAGAGACTATGCCAAGCATCTCCAAAAGAAGCTTAGTAACCAGTTAGGAAGACAAGACATCGATGTCCACAAAAGACATCACATCCAATAAAGCAAGATATGACAAAGAGTAAATGAGGCCTGCCAGAGCCTGGAGAACAGATACTTTGTAGAGCCTCTTCTGCTTCAGAACCTCCCCCCGCTTAGGCGTCGGCCCACGCGCGAATTGGGCACCACGAATAACTGCTAGGGTGCCAAGGGCCCCAGTTTCCCTTTTGCAGAACAATATGCTCTCGACAGTCATTAAGTCATTCAACAAACTTTAATTGTCCTCCCTTGCCTGAACCAGGCTTTGGGTTCGGCAAACAAAGTCCTGCCCTAGAGGGACTTCCCAACCAATGGAGGAGATGCTGGCATAAAGACAAGTGTCAGCTGTGCAGAGAGAGAGTGCTTCGTGGTGGTATCCGCGTTCACATGGAGCCCACCGTGCTCTGAGCATCTTCAAGACACAGCAGATTCCATGTCCTGGCCATGGCTATCATTTTCCTTCTAACACACACTGATATAAATATAGAGCTATTAAGGTGGAAATGACTGGGAATTCCCTGGCAGTCCAGTGGTTAAGACTCCGAGATTTCACTGCTGAGGGCACGGGTTCAATCCCTGCTCTGGGAGCTAAGATCCCACAAGCTTCATGGTGTGGCCAAAACAAACAAACAAAAGGTGAAAACGATTATCTGTGTAGGACCCGGCATCAATCTGTGAACCCTGAGAAGGGGGTGCACACACCCACATTTGGGGGCCATCGGATGGGGCAGAAAATACCCCTGGGCTCATGCCCTGTGCCTCTCCAACTGTAAATAGAGCTCATGACGCCTGCCTCACCACAGGGCCTGGAAGAATTCTTCCCACCCAGGCCCCTAGACCTCTGGCAGGATGACAGTTGTTCCCTAGTCGCCAGCAATGTTGGGATCTTGTGGTTTTCTTGTTCATTTGTTCGTTATTTCCTAGGAAAAAGAGGTCAGGCTACCATTTCACCAACCAGTGAGGACTTTGGGATTCCCAAGTGGCTGCCCACTGCCAACAGCCTTGCCTCTCATCCTGGCCATTGGGAACCCCTTCCCGGAACCCTGGCTGGATGATGTCACAGACGGATGATGTCACTGTGGCCAAGGAACCAGGGATCTCAGTGACACAGGGGAGGTGGGGAGGATGTTTCTCCATCACCCCAACCCCCTATGTCTTTGGTGAAGTCCATTGAATTAGTGCTGCCCAAGGATGCGGTCTACCTGGCCGGCTCCAGCATAAAAGGGCAGGTGGTTCTAACTCTGAACAGCACACTGGTGGACCCCATCGTGAAGGTGGAGCTCGTGGGAAGAGGTTATGTGGAGTGGAATGAAGAAATTGGGGCATCCCGAGATTATAGCCGAGATGTTATTTGCAACAACAAGGCTGACTATGTGCACAAGACAAAGACATTCCCAGTGGGGGGTAAGAACAAGGCCGGCCGCCACCCTTAGCCAGAATAGGAACCGGGGTCTGGAAGGTAAACACATCTGTTAGTCAATCAACAAACCCCCGGGGATATCAGAAATGGGCAGAGGCCTGGTTCCCGTGGTCACGGGGAAAGAGATAGGAGGGAGAAGGCTAGGAAAGCTCTCCGTGGGAAGGACTGACTAGTCAGTCCCCAACTCTGCCAGTTTCAAACCTAAAGTCTGGACAGACATCAGGAAGCCTAAGCTGCCAGGAAACTATATGTCCTTTCCAAAATGTGTCCATGGGGGTGTTTCCGGGTAGTCCACAGTCAAGCAGAACACTTGGCCAATGCTTGATGGAACAAAGTTCAATTGTAGATTTTTCTTTTTTTTTAATTTTAGATAGGGTAGCCTGGGAAGGTCTCTCCAAAGAGGTGACTACCAACCTCAGATCTAGTGAGGGGAGGGGGACCTGCCCAGATATCCAAGGGAGGAACGGCAACCTGCTGGACCTTCATACTCAGCAATTAGGCCGCCTCTCTGTGTCCCAGTTAACTCACCTGGAAAATGGGAATAGGAAAATGTCCTGCCTCCTAAGACTGCCTTGAGGACTTAATGATTTAATGGCATGTCGAGGGCAGGGCTCAGAATAGTGGGGGGGGGGGGTATACAGTAAGGGCTTGTTGGGGGTAGCAGGGGGGAGGGCTTAGAATTGTGGGGGGGGGGGGTATACAGTAAGTGCTTGTTAGGTGTTCATTTTTTCAACCAAAACACTCCCCCACCCCTCACCACCCACATTATCAGCTATCACCCTTCTCCATTTCCAAGGGAAGCATCCTTTCCCCTCAGAAGCATCAGCCCCAAGCCTGCGATGGGTTCACTCATTTACTTCACAAACATGTATTAAGCACCTACTGTGCACAACAACCATGCCAGATGCTGGGGATACAACAGCAAAGAAAACAGACAGGGTCCCTGGTGTCACTGGGGTTGCCATCAGGCATGGAAAACACTCTAATAAGGGGGTTTTGGAGAAGTGCAAAAAAAAATAAAACAGGGAGGTCACAGAGATGGGGGGCAGTGTGAGTCCCTCCCTGGTCTTCTGTCACCACTCAGTCAATCAACAAATATTAAGCACCTACTGTATGCTGTGCACTGAAGGCCAAGCTCTGCCAGGGCAGGGAGATTTGCCTGCCTTGGGACCCAAGATGTGTTTGTTGAATGAATATGCAATCAAATCCTGCAGCCGGACCTCCAGTTTCCCAGGCCCAGAGCAGGGGTGAGCAAGTCCTGGTCGGTGGTTTTGGGTGACCACCCCAGTTGCATCATCTACCCAGGGCATCAGTCTCCAGCCCAGCTGAGACCTAATATTTATGGGCCTAGCCTTTTTTGATCCCTAAAAATCACAGAGCTAAGCCTAGCGCAGGGACAAACAGGCCAGGTCCAGAACAAGCTCCCTGCCAAAACAATAAAGAAAGAAAAGAGGGAAGAAAAGATTCTAGAACCTTCTGATGGCATCGGTGTGTTTTGATTTCAGATAATTGGTTAAGTGCAGGCAGCCGCACCTTTGACTTCCATTTCAACTTACCTGCCAGGCTCCCTTCTACCTTCACCAGCAAAAGTGGCCACGTCTTTTACTTCGTGCAGGCCTCCTGCATGGGTCAGGAGCACATTCTAGCCAAGAAGAGAAGGTACTTGTTGGTTCAAGGGACTTCTTCGGATTTCCACGCAGAAAACCCATTGCAGGTAGTGATGTGGAAGGAGCAGGGGTAGGGCATGTCCTCAAAGCTCCCCGGAGGCAGGGGGAGGCGGGCAGCCAGGAGACAGGGGAGGCCGTGACCGGAAGAAGGGAAGGTGTTGGCCACTCCTCCGGCCCAGTGATTTCGCAAACGGGGAATCAGAAACCAGGGCAGGAACTAAACCAGCGGCTCTCAACTGGGGTGATTCTGCCCCTGCGGGGGACACTGGGAGATGTCTGGGAACATTTTGGTTGTGTCAACTGGGGAGGGGTGATGAGTGGGATCAAGAGAGTGTGGGCCAGGGATGATGCTCCACACCCCGCAGTGCCCCCCACAGAGAATGACATGGGCCCTGAATGTCCTTGACATTTGAGAATGAAGAGTGAGCAGAGGGACTTCCCTGGTGGCGCAGTGGTTAAGAATCCACCTGCCAATGCAGGGAACACAGGTTCGAGCCCTCTTCCGGGAAGATCCCACATACCACAGAGCAGCTAAGCCTGTGCACCACAACTACCGAGCCCACGAGCCACAACTACTAGCCCGCATGCCACAACTACTGAAGCCCTTGAGCCTAGAGCCCATGGTCTGCAGCAAAGAGAAGCCACCGCAATGAGAAACCCGTGCACCACGATGAAGAGTAGCCCCTGCTGGCCACAACTAGAGAAAGCCCACGTGCAGCAACGAAGACCCAACGCAGCCAAAAATAAGTAAATAAATAAATGTTATTTAAAAAAAAAAAAAAAAGAGTGAGCAGAGGCCCCACTGTGACCCCTGACTGAGGGTCCTGGGCACTCGGTGACTCTCCAGGAACTGATCATGGAGGTGGTGCCCCCCACCAAGAAGCACGGAAAGGGGATGCCCTCCATTCAGGGGGAAGGAAGGGCCTTGTGGCATCAGTCACCTGAGCGGAGGAAGTTTTTGGACAGCTTCGGGAGGCCAGGTGCAGAGGTGGAAGTAAGGGAGGGTGGGCTTACATTGGCCAAAGTCACTTCACCTCCCTGGGGATCCATTTGTCATCAGAGTGTTGTGGCTGAGAGGGCTGGCATTTTAGGCTGGCATTTTCAACGTCTAAGTTAAAAATCCTAGCATCTCCACCTACCTGCTGTGTGACCCTCTGCAAGTGATGTGGCCCCTCTGTGCCTGCATTTCCTCATCTGTCAAATGGGCGCAGAGATGGTGCCTGTCCCCTAGATCTCAGAAGGAGCAGTGAGTGGACTTCATGCAAGTTCTGGACCTTGCACAGTGGCCTGCAGTGGTGATAGGAGAGAGCCCCAGAATATTTAGGCCCCATAAATCTTATCACTGCTGCTGCTGCCACAGGTAGCCTTTTTTTTTTTTTTTTTTTTTTGGTTTCATCGCATGGCATGTGGGATCTTAATTCCCTGACCAGGAATCAGACACGCGCCCCCTGCATTGGAAGCATGGAGTCTTAACCACTGGACTTCCAGGGAAGTCCCAGGTAGTCTTATCTGTGTAACAGGGATCATCTCTAGCCTGGCCTACCTCAGGGGGGTAGATGCTTGGAGGGGAGGATCACATGAAGCAGACGTGAGCTCGAGGCCCACTTGGCCACCTGCTCCCTGTGTGACCCTGAGCGGGCTCTGGCCCTTCTCTGGCTCTTCCCTCAAGAGTTAATCTAGGGTGCAGGGGGCACAAGGCAGGAATTGGGACAAAACACTGATACGGGACCACACCTAGCTTGAGATCTCTGCCGCCAGATCCTTCACTAGCCGATGGCCTTGGGCAATTAACAGCACCTCCCAGACCCTCGACTGTCCTGATCTGTACAATGGGAATACTACTACTACTACTAATCTTTCCTCGATCGTGGGGATCACAAAGCACCCAGCACGATGTGTACACATAGGGGATGCCTGGTAAGTGGGAAGAGCTCAAATCGTTATTATAGCAGCAAAGGGAGTTATTACAGATATGTTTTCTTTTTTATTTATTTCTTTATGGCTACATTGGGTCTTCGTTGCTGCACACGGGCTTTCTCTAGCTGCGGCGAGCAGGGGGCTACTCTTCAGTGCAGTGTGTGGGCTTCTTATTGTGGTGGCTTCTCTTGTTGCGGAGCACGGACTTTAGGCATGCGTGCTTCAGTAGTGTGGCGCGCGAGCACCATAGCTGCGGCTCACGGGCTCTAGAGCGCGGGCTCTTGAGCGCAGGCTCAGTAGTTGTGGCACACGGGCTTAGTTGCTCCGTGGCATGTGGCATCTTCCCGGACCAGGGCTCAAACCCGTGCCCCGTGCACTGGCAGGCAGATTCTTAACCACTGCACCACCAGGGAAGTCCCTACAGATATGTTTTGGGAGTACAGAAATATGGTGTTTTCTTCAGCTACTCAGTACTGTTTTAATCAGATTGTAGGGGGCAGGGTGAGGGCAGGAGCTGGTGGACCAGGGCAGAAGCTCCAAGTAGACATGGAATCTTGACTCCTACAATCTGTCCTTCTCATAGCAGCTGAAAGGATTCAGGTGATGACCCTGCTCAGCCTTCCAGGGCTCCCACCTCCCACGGGGTAAAAGCTCAAGGCCTCCCTGCGGCCCCCAAGGCCCTGCACCACCTGCCCTGTCCCCTCCCTGCCCTCCCCTCCTCCCTCTCTCCCGCTCGCTCACTCTGCTCCAGCCACACGGGCCTCCTTGCTGTTCCTCCAACACGCCAGGCATGGTGCTGCCCCAGGGCCTTTGCACAGGCTGTGTCCTCTGCCTGGAGCCCTGTGACAGGATCTTCCTATCCCTCCCCCTCATCCTTCAGATCTTTGCTCGGAAGCCAGGTCTTCAATCACCGGCATTGCTGATGCCCCAGTGAACCGCCACAACCCCCACAGAAGGCAATATCCATATTAAAATGAACATGCACTTTGCCCCATCCATTTCCCTTCTAGAAAATTCTCCCATCGCTATCCTTTCACGTGTGTGACATGACCTCTCACTGCACTTTTTTTGGTGGCCAGAAACTGGCAACAGCTTAAATGTTTGTTGCTAAGTCAATGAAAGTAGCAGTACACAAAGGTCAGCTCTACAGACACAGCAAAGAGAGAAAGAGAGAGAGACCAAGACACAGGCAGAGACAGAGAATGAGGCAGCTCTCCCTCTCAGCACCTCCAAATTACTGGGTTGAATGAGTAAAGCAAAGTTCAGAACACCGTGTCTAGCCGTTGGTGGTAAAAACAAAAAATGCACAGAACTTCCTTGCAGGTGTAACAAACAGACATCTCTTTCCAGAGACCAGAGAAACCGGCAACAGACACTGCCTCCTGAGAGGGAGCAGGGGAGGGGCAAAACTTTTCCCCTTCCACTTTTTTTTTAACATCTTTATTGTTATACAACTCACATACCTTATAATTCACCCCTTTAAAATGTCCAAATCAGGACTCCCCTGGCGATCCAGTGGTTAAGGTTCCATGCTTCCAGCGCAAGGGGTGTGGGTTTGATCCCTCGTGGGGGAACTACGATCCCATGTACTAAGCGGTGCGGCCAAATAATAAATAAATAAAAATAAATAAAATAAAATGTCCAAATCAATGGCTTTTAGTGCATTCACACAGTTGTACAGCCCTCACCACCGTCAGTTTTAGAACACTTTTATTATCCCCCAAAGAAGTCTTGCATCCCTTAGCTGTCACCCCCAAACCTCTCTGTCCCCTCCCCCAGCCACCACTAAATCCATTCTCTGTCTCTGTGGATTTGCCTGGTCTGGACATCCCTCCCTTCACCTCTTGATGGACCTTGGATTGTTTCCACATTTTGGCTATTAGGAACCATGCTGCTACTAACATACGTGTGCAACTTTTTACATGGACGCAAGTTTTCATTTCTCATGGGTAGACACCTAGGAGTGGAACTAGGAAAGATGGTAACTCTATGTTTTAGCTTTCGAGGAGCGGCCAGACTCTCTTCCACAGCGGCCGCCCCATTTTACATTCCCACCAGCCATGAACGAGGATTCCAATTTTCCCACATTCACTCCTCTCTGTGTACCTTTAGAATTTTGAAAGACGTGACCCGTTGCCTCTTCCAACAAGCAGTACCATTGGGTAGAGGACATGTCCCCAAGACCTTTCCTAACCAAGAAGTCTGAAAGAGTTGGCATCCTGACTCCCCTTACCTCACCCCCTTGCCTAACCTCATAGCTTATCCCTATCAGAAATGTACCATTAGGGCTTCCCTGGTGGCGCAGTGGTTAAGAATCCGCCTGCCAATGTAGGACACCTGGGTTCGAGCCCTGGTCCAGGAAGATCCCACATGCCACAGAGCAACTAAGCCCGTGTGCCACAACTACTGAGCCTGCGCTCTAGAGCCCATGAGCCACAACTATGGAGCCCATGTGCCTAGAGCCCGTGCTCCGCAACAAGAGAAGCCACCGCAATGAGAAGCCCGCGCACCGCAACAAAGAATAGCCCCCGCTCGCCGCAACCAGAGAAATCCCGTGCACAGCAATGAAGACCCAACGCAGCCAAAAATAAATAAATAAATAAATAAACAACAACAATAACAAAAGAAATGTACCATTAAAAAAAAAAAAAAGGAATGTACCATTTATATGTCCATCTCCAGACCAGAGACTGGACTGGTCTTCACTGCTACGGGTTTTCCTTGAACTTTGCACCAAGTTGATACAAACGAATACTGGTTGAATGAATGAATCCCCCCAAAGTTTCATATATGCCAAAGGAATATGGGGTCCCAAAAAACTCCTGGATATGGAAAATCAATGTTGAGTTTGGGCCCTAATATTCTTGGAAATCAGAGCCCTGTGGCCACCCCACCTGGCCTGGCGCGGGGGTCTCTCTGATGGGCCACCCCTGATGTCTCTCGGCACCTCCTTCAGGACCAGGACAGAACTGCTGGCTTGGCCTTGAGTTAGGGCAGTGAGTCCTTTAATGCCTGCAGGGTCCTAACGCATGCAAGGAATTTTCGAATAAGACTGGAGGGATTTAGAATGAAATGGGCTGCAATTAGCCTTCCAAGAGGAGGGAAA
>NW_006787698.1:1123241-1137775 GCF_000442215.2 Lipotes vexillifer | reverse complement strand
AAGGCTCAAGATAGGCAGGAGCCAGAGGCAGAGGGTAGGAGGTGAGGCTGAAGGGGTGGGGGTGGGGGGTCAGCCTGAGGTCTCCAAGAGGAAAGGCATTGGACCTAGAACAGTGTTTTTCAAACCTCAGGTCGTGACCCGCTAGTGGGGTGCAAAATCCATTTAGCAAGTTGCAAAGCATATTTCTACAAAATGAAAAGGATAGGCAGGACCAAAATAGAAAAATATCAAAAAATATCGATTCTGTGGGTTGCAAACGTTGTTGTTCTTAATATAAAATAAGAAAACAGAACAGAGAATAAAATAAGTAGAATAGAAAATACCAGAAAAAGTCCACTTTGTGGGTTGCCATTAATTTTTTAAAATGAAAACATAGAATAGAATATGTCAGAAAATATAAATTTGGTGGGTTGCAACAGACTTTGTTTTTATAAAATCAATGTGTAGGACTGAATAGAATAGTATTGAATAAGTAAAAGGGGATAGAATTTACCAGAAAAAATAAATTTGGTGGGTTACAACATTTTCGTTTTATATAAAACAAAAGGATAGAATAGAATAGCGTAAGTAGACTAGAAATAACAGAAAAATCAATTCAGAGGGTCCAATCAACAGTTTTAAAAAGAATAGATTAAATAGAATAGGATAGAAGAGGAATTCTCAGCAGGCATGTAGCAAGGATAAGCATTATTTTATGAAACTTATTTCTCTTTCATAGATTTAGATGCCGACAGATATACAGATTTGTGTTTTTCGCCACAATATTAAAATCTACGTTTCAACTATGAGTTGTGGTTTTTAAAAAAAGAATAATATGTAACAAATACTCTATGTGGCCTGCAGAGTCTAAAAGATTTATCATCAGGCTCTTTACAGAAAAATATTCATCAACTCTATGTCCTAGACCAACTCTTTCTTTTAAATTGTAGTATAGTTGATTTACAATATTATATTAGTTTCTGGTGTATAACAGTGATTCAATATTTTTATAGACTATACTCCATTTAAAGTTATTACAAAATAATGGCTATATTTCCCTGTGCTGTATAATATATCCTTGTTAATCATTTACTTTGTATATAGTAGCCTGTGTCTCTCTCTTTATTTTTATTGGAGTATAGTTGCTTTACAATGTTGTGTTAGTTTCTGCTGTACAGTGAAGTGAATCAGCCACATGTATACATGTATCCCCTCTTCCTTGGATTTCCCTCCCATTTAGGTCACCACAGAGCATTGAGTAGAGTTCCCTGTGCTATTCAGCAGGTTCTCGTTAGTTATCTATCTTATACCGAATAGTGTATATATGTCACCCCTAATCTCCCAATCTGTCCCACCCTCCCCTTCCCCCCTTGGTATCCATACGTCTGTTCCCTACGTCTGTGTCTCCATTTCTGCTCTGCAAATAAGTTCATCTATACCATTTTTCTAGATTCCACATATATGCTTTAATATATGATATTTGTTTTTCTCCTACTGACTTACTTCACTCTGTATGACAGTCTCTAGGTCCATCCATGTCTCTGCAAATGGTGCAGTTTCATTCCTTTCTATGGCTGAGCAATATTCCATTGTATATATGTACCACATCTTTTTTATCCATTCCTCTGTTGATGGACACTTAGGTTGCTTCCATGACCTGGTTATTGTAAGTAGTGCTGCAATGAACATTGGGGTGCATGTATCTTTTGGAATTATGGCTTTCTCCAGGTATATGCCCAGGAGTGGAATTGCTGGGTCACATGGTAGTTCTATTTTTAGTTTTTTAAGGAACCTCCATACTGTTCTCCATAGTGACTGTATCAATTTACATTCCCACCAACAGTGTAAGAGTGTTCCCTTTTCTCCACATCCTCTCTAGCATTTATTGTGTGTAGACTTTTTGATGATGGCCATTCTGACTGGTGTGAGGTGATACCTCATTGTAGTTTTGATTTGCATTTCTCTAGTAATTAGTGATGTTGAGCATCTTTTCATGTGTTTGTTGGCCATCTGTATGTCTTCTTTGGAGAAATGTCTATTTAGGTCTTCTGCCCGTTTTTTGTTTGGGTTGTTTTTTTTTTTTTTTGATATTGAGCTGCATGAGCTGTTTGTATATTTTGGAGATTAATCCCTTGTGAGTCGCTTTGTTTGCAAATATTTTCTCCCATTATGTGGGTTGTCTTTTCGTTTTGTTTATGGTTTCCTTTGCTGTGCAAAAGCTTTTGAGTTTCATTAGGTCCCATTTGTTTATTTTTGTTTTTATTTCATTACTCTAGGAGGTGGGTCACAAAAGATCTTGCTGCAATTTATGTCAAAGAGTGTTCTGCCTGTGTTTTCCTCTAAGAGTTTTATAGTGTCTGGCCTTACATTTAGGTCTTTAATCCATTTTGAGTTTATTTTCCTGTATGGTGTTGGGGAGTGTTCTAATTTCATTCTTTTACATGTAGCCATCCAGTTTTCCCAGCACCACTTATTGAAGAGGCTGTCTCTCCTCCATTGTATATTCTTTTTAAAAAATAATTAATTAATTAATTTATTTATTGGCTGCATTGGGTCTTCGTTGCTGCACGCAGGCTTTCTTTAGTTGCAGCGAGCGGGGGCTACTCTTGGTTGCGATGTGCGGGCTTCTCATTGAGATGGCTTCTCTTTGTTGCGGAGCACGGGCTCCAGGCACGTGGGGTCAGTAGTTGTGGCTTGCAGGCCCTAGCATGCAGGCTCAGTAGTTGTGGCACATGGGCTTAGTTGCTCCGTGGCATATGGGATCTTCCCGGTCCAGGGCTCAAACCTGCGTCCCCTGCATTAGAAGGTGGATTCTTAACCATGCGCCACTAGGGAAGTCCCTCTCCATTGTATATTCTTGCCCCCTTTGTCATAGATAAGGTGATCATAGGTTTGTTCCCCTATCTTGCCCCTCCCCTCTTCCCTCTCCTTACTGGTAACCACTAGGTGTTTTGGGGTTTATTTATTGATTTATTGATTTATTGATTTTATTTACTTTTGGCTGCATTGGATCTTCGTTGCTGCCTGCAGACTTTCTCTAGCTGTGGCTAGCGGGGACTACTCTTTGTTACAGTGCGCGGGCTTCTCATTGTGGTGGCTTCTCTTGTTGCAGAGCACAGACTCTAGGCGTGTGGGCTCGGTAGTTGTGGCTCACGGGCTGTAGAGCGCAGGCCTGGTAGTTGTGGCGCACGGGCTTAGTTGCTCCGCGGCATGTGGGATCTTCCCAGACCAGAGCTTGAACCCGTGTCCCCTGCATTGGCAGGTGGATTCTTAACCACTGTGCCACCAAGGAAGCCCAACCACTAATTTTTAAGATTCCATATGTAAGTGATAATATAGAGTGTCTGTCTTTCTCTTTCTGACTTATTTCACTAAGTGTGATACTCTCTAGGTTCATCCATGTTGCGAATAGCAGAATTTCATTCTTTTTATGGCTGAGTAGTACTCCATTCCATTCCCGATGTATGACACATCTTCTTTATCCGTTCATCTGTTGATGGACGCTTAAGTTGCTTCCATAGCTTGGCAATTGCAAATAATGCTGCTATGAACATTGGGATGCATATATCTTTTCAAATTAGTGTTTCTGTTTTCTTCGGTTATATACCCAGGAGTGAGATTGCTGGATCATACGGCAACTTTACTTTTAGGGTTCTTTTGGGTTTTTTTGCGGTACATGGGCCTCTCACTGTTGTGGCCTCCCCCATTGTGGAGCACAGGCTCCGGACGCGCAGGCTCAGTGGCCATGGCTCACGGGCCCAGCCGCTCCGCGGCATGTGGGATCTTCCCGGACCGGGGCACGAACCCGTGTCCCCTGCATCGGCAGGTGGACTCTCAACCACTGCGCCACCAGGGAAGCCCTACTTTTAGTTTTTTGAGGAACCTCCATACTGTTCTCCACAGCGGCTGCACCAATTTACATTCCCACCAACAGTGTACGAGGGTTCCCTTTTCTCCACATCCTGCCCAGTATTTGTCATTTGTAGAATTTTTGATGATACCCATTCTGACAGGTGTGAGGTGCTATCTCATTGTGGTTTTGATTTGCATTTCTCTGATGATTAGCCACTTTGAGCCTTTTGTCGTGTGCCTATTGACCATCTGTATATCTTCTTTGGTAGAGCAACTCTTTCTTGTATGTAAGCCCAAGAAGTGTCTTCAGATGCTCCTTCCAGCTCTTTTATGATGTGAAACACACATGGAAACAATATAAATGTCTATCCTTCCCCAGCGGTCCAGGGGTTAGGACTCCATGCTTCCACTGCAGGGGGCACGGGTTCAATCCCTGGTCAGGGAACTAGGATCCTGCATGCCGCACAGCACGGCAAAAAAAAAAAAAGTATATATATACATAAAATATACATATTTTATGTATATATATATATATATAAATGTCTATACTGGAGGGGGAAGGGTAAATTAACTATTTTGCAGCACATTCCATTGCCATCGTGGAAACAAATGAATCAGAATGACAGGCACCAACATGAATGCCTTTCAAACACAGGATGTTAAGCTAGAAAAGCAGGTTGCTGGAAAAGATATGAGGCTTGATTTATTTAAAGCATTCAAATACGTCGAACAATACTGTGTACTTCTACCACAAATAAATAAATGTATTCCTAAACAATACAAATATTTGCATGAGCATGACAAATGCCACACACACACACTCACACACACACACACACGCACACACACGCTTGTAAAAGTATCAAGTTCCTCTGGAAGAAGATACAGGAAGTCAGCAGAAGTGGAGAGCAAATCATTGTAAGCGCACCCCACATCACATCAAATCTTTTATTTTATTTCATTTCATTTATTTATTTATTTTTTGGTCACGTGGCTTGCAGGATCTTAGTTCCCTGACCAGGGATCAAACCTGGGTCTCGGCAGTGAAAGCGCCAAGTCCTAGCCCCTGGACGGCCAGAGAATTCCCTCGAATCTTTTACAGTAGTACCCACAAATAAAAAGTCAAATGTTACCCAAGCCACACATTAAACATAACATATATGTGACTTTATTTGCAATCCAGCAGCTAACCAATTGATATAAAGGCTGCTTTTTGAAGCTTTTATTTAAACATGTTACATAATTTCAACTCTACAGGTTTCATGATTCAGAGCCCATAATATTTTCTCCTTAAGTCTGAACTACTCCAGTAAGCCCTGGGTCTGGGCTTAGACCATAAGACATTCCCTGTCTTCCAGAAAACTAAGGCTCAGAGAAGTCAAGGCACTGGTACAAGGTCACACAGCAAGTGAGTTATGGAGCTGGGGATAAAGCCAGGGTCTTGTGAACCTCTTAGGTCTATTTTACAGACAAGGAAATTGACAATCAGAATGGCAAAGGATTTTGATTAAATGGCAAAGCTGGGAATGACTTTGGGCTGCAAAATCCCCAAGACTCCAGATTTCATCCCAGTGCCTCTTACTAGGAGAGTCCCAAAGGCTCAAGGCTTTGGTGGACTGTTGGGTGAGCAAGTGGATCTTGTGGCCGCAATGCCTCACAATTGTCCATTCCCCCCACCCCCTTCTAGAAACCTCTGTTCTTGGAGGCCGAGAAAAAGATCTCCTACAATTGCTGCAGCCAGGGCACCATCTGCCTGCAGATCCAGATGGAAAAGAACACCTTCACGCCAGGGGAGAGGGTCATTTTCACCACGGAAATCAACAACCAGACCAGCAAGTGCATCAAGACGGTCATCTTCGCCCTCTACGCCCACGTGCAGTACGAGGGCTTCACACCCAACGCAGAGCGACGCTCAAGGGTGGACAGCAGCGAGCTGCTTCGGCAGGAGGCCAACACCCAAATCACACCCTTCAACACCACCAAGATCATCAGCACTTTCTACCTCCCGCCCGTGCTGTCCGTGAGCGGCGACACACAGGACAGCGAGATCATGAACACCCACTACGAGCTGGTCAGCACCGTCCACCTGCCCTGGTCCCTGACCAGTGTCAAGGTCAAGGTGCCCATCATTATCACCAGAGCCCCCGTGGACTCAGACGGCTGCAGGCTGCTTGATGGGAGCAGTGTTACCGTGAGCCTGGATCATCAGAATTAAATGCCCAAATGTCTAAATATTTAAAGTTTTATCAAACTCTAAGGCAGGTCCTTCCTTTGCCTCGTGCAGATGGCCTTCAGATGAGTCCAGGCTTGGGCAGCATGTAGTCTGAAACTTGCCAGGCTCCAGCTGTGCGGTCATCCATTTTCCCCATCCCAGGAAAGATCACTCAATACCAGTAGAAGACAAAGCCTTCCAGACTGACAAAGCCTTCCAGGACCGCACCCCAGTTAGCACCCCAGACCCATCTGCTTGCTGGCTCTTACAGTGCCAAGACCAGGGATCCCCAACTGGGAGCGACTCTGCCCTCCAGAGGACACTGGCAAAGCCTGGTTGTATCGGTTATCCCAATTGAGGGGAGCAGGGTGCGCTCCTGGCATCCAGGGGGTGGGGTTCAGGGATGCTGCTCCATGCAGCACAGTGCCCAGGACGGTCTCCCACAGAGAATGGCCCAGCTCCAGATGTCAGCAGTGCTGAGGTGGGGAGACTCGGGCTGGGGCCATTTATGGGGACAGATGGTTGCTGAGTCCCCAGGCTGGGTCTGGGAGCCTCGTATCCAAGTCGTATCCCTCCTCCACTCACAGTCCCTCTCCCCGTCTCCCCCACCTCATTCAGGGTAAAAGCCCAAGTCCTCCCAGCACATCCACCCACATCCAATCCATCAGCAAGCCATAGGGGCCCCTCTCCAAAATCTCCCCGGAATCCGCCTATTTCTCTGCCCTCCTCTGCATCCAGCTTTCCTCCCATCCATCCCCTGGACCAGGGCGGTCACCTGCACCTGGGTCTCCTGACCCCTGACCTGGATCCCCGCATTCTGTCCTTCCTGCAAATAAAAATCCAGGGCCCCCAATTAGACTTGAATTTCAGAAGAAGAATTTTTTAGCATAAGTATGTCCCTCATCACAGTTGGTATCTACTTATGCTTTAAAAAATCATTTGTTGTTTGTCTGATATGCCAGTTTAACTGAACATCCTGTATTTTATCTGGTCATCCGATTCCCCAAGCAACTAAAAGACTCTCCGCACAAATCGGGCCACCATACTCCTCGGCTTAAAATCTTTTAAACCTCTGTCGGGTCCCCAAAGCACCCGCTGCGGCCCACCAGGTCCTGGGTGGTCAGGAATGAAGGAATGAGCCAGAGTGCTTATTCTGGGCTAATGACTCTGAAATATTTCTCCAAGCACCCGCAGGCGACAAAATACTCGCACCTGCCTCACCCCTGCCGCAGGCCCTCCATAAACCATGCAGAGGGGAGGCATATACACTTGAATGGCGGGCCCAAGGCATCGCGGAACATTCTGAGATGCCGTTTCAGATCAAACTTTTTTGAGGGGAGGTGGTGCAGGTAGAATGCACAGATTTAATTTGCTATTTCTCTCTTTAAAAAAATTTTTTTCATGAGAGATATCTCTCACTTTCAGCCATGTTTACAGGGTGTCTCCAAAAGAGCTTCTGTGGCAGTCCTGGCTCCCTGGAAGGGGTCACTGCTGGGCCTGGGTGGGGATGTACCCCTGCTGATTTGAGTATGTAATCTTCCTTTTGCAGTGGACAAAAGGATCCAACCCTGAGGCGGTGTCATTCCGCTGCCCTGCTTCCCGAAAATTCAAAATGGTTTATTTTAGGGAGGAAGAGGATGATCTTGCTTGCCATAATGCCCTTGGCTCTAGCCTGAGCATCCTTAAGGCTTTGGAGACCAGGTCTGGGCCATCCCCACCTCCCCAGAACTAGATCCAGAAGGGCTGTGTTCTTCAAAGCTGCAGAGCCAATGTCACCTCCTCCAGGAAGCCTTCCAGCCATGCCTCTTGCCCTCCAAAGGGCTCCCCAGTCCCAGACCTTTCCTCCTTCTGGTCCTGACCTCATACACCGCAAAGGCCTTTGTCCAGCTCTGTCCCATATGAGGGGGAAATTAAGGTGGGGATATCACAGCAGAGTCCTCCTCAGGCCCCCGGCACCACTCCAGCCCCCAAGTGGTTGTTAAAGATATAACAAGCGATTGTTAATGTATAAGGACAGTGTTCGGGACTCTGCTCCTCTTGGATGGTGGGACAGAGCGTTTCAAGAATCCCAGAGGTGGATCATAAGCCAGCTCGTGACTGCCCCTCACAGCTGGGGTGTCATCAGGCCGGAAGGGGGCGTCTGTGAACCCGGGGGGGGGGGGCTCCGATTCTTTCCCACCATACTATCCTTACTTCCTTCTGTTTGGGACAAGGGATTTCTCCTCTCTGGGCCTCAGTTTCCCCATCTGTAAAATGGAAATAACAAAAGTTGTTACCCCTAGAGTTTGGAGAAGATTAAAAGGATTAGGGACTTCCCTGGCAGTCCAGTGGTTAAGACTCCGTGCTTCCACTGCAGGGGGCAGGGGTTCCATCCCAGTCAGGGAACTAAGATCCCATATTGCTGTGCGGCCAAAAAATTAAAAGAAAAGGGCTAGTATGTGCACCGCTTTTAGGAGAACTTCTGGAACACAGGAAGTGCCAGCCAGATGCTAATTATGAGTTTTCGGATTTATTTCCCTTCCATGGACTTCTCCAACTCCAACAGCTCACCAGTCGGGTCTCAGTGACCTCCAGGTCACTGCGCCTAGAATCACCTCACTGTCCTTGTCCTTCTTAGACTTCTTATTTGGAAAAATTCCAATTCCTATGGAAAAAGCTTGAAAGAATTATACAATAGACAGGTGATCATCCACCTCGAGCCTCCTGTTGTTGATTTTGGCCATATTTGCTCTTTTCCTCTTTTTCTCTCTCCCAGATTGTTTTGCAGTAAATTGTAGCATCACGGTGCTGCGTCCCTGTACTTTGCACTTCTTCCAGTACCCTGAGAATTAGAAGCGTCAAGATAATCACAGTAACACGATCACTCCCAGGGCAGTTCCATCCTCTCACCTATATATACTCCATATTCCAATATCCTCACTCTTCCAATATGTATCTTTTTTATTGTGGTAAAATACACACAGCTTAAGATTTACCATCTTCACCATTTTTTAGATGTACAGCTCAGTGGCATTCAGCACATTCACACTGTAGTGCAACCACAACTAGCTTTCCTAGCTTCCCAAACTGAAACTCTGTCTCCATTAACCATTAACTCCCCATTCCCCTCACCACCAGCCCCCCCTTTTTTTAAAGGCTGAATAATATTCCATTGTCTGTATACGTCACATTTTGTTTATCCATTCACCCATCGGTGGACATTTGTTTCCATCTTTGGGCTACTGTGAAAAACGCTGCTACGAACACGGTACACACATAAATATCTCTTTGAGACACTGCTTTCCATTATTTTGTGTATATACGCAGAAGTGGCCTTGCTGGATCATATAGCAATGCTATGTTTAATTTTTTGAGGACTTGGTATACTGTTTGCTTTCTTTTTTAGGGGTCTTCATTGCTGCATGTGGGCTTTCTCTAGTTGCAGTGAGCGGGGCTACTCTTCGTTGCGGTGCATGGGCTTCTTATTGCGGTGGCTCCTCGTTGTGGCGCGTGGGCTTCAGTGGTTGTGGCTCACGGGCTGTAGAGCGCAGGCTCAGTAGTTGTGGCGCACGGGCTTAGGTGCTTCGCGGCATGTGGGATCTTCCTGGAGCAGGGCTCCAACCTGTGTCCCCTGCATTGGCAGGCGGATTCTTAACCTCTGCGCCACCAGGTAAGTCCCTACCATTTCCTCTTTATGCAAACATCCACTTCCCTTGATTTCACTGATGCCACACCCTTCTCATTCTTCTCCGGCTCCTGGCTCCTCGGATTTCGGATAAGGGGCTTCTGCTTTCTTCAAAGTCACAGCACCCAGGCCTCCTCTTCCAGGAAGCCTTCCAGTCCTGCCGAGCAGAGCCTCTCACCCTCCTCTACCAGGTCCTGAAACATAGATGAGCTTCAGTGTTCATTGCTGCAGACATCCATATCCCACTGCTTGGTCAACATTTTGAACTCTGGAAATGCTAGGTCAAGGGCATTGGACTTGATCCTATGGCTTATGCAGAAATGTTTGGAGTACTTTTCTTTGGAGACGGGCTAGAGAGTAAGGATTTAAGAAAGGAGATTTGAAAAATCACTCCACTGACCCTATGGATGGCATACAATACATCCAGGAAGCCGCTAGGTCGGAATAACATCAGAAATAATGAGGACAATGATAATAACACTGTGGCACAAACTGGCTCCTTTTCCATCCAACTGTTTCCTTCGTCCTCCTGGGGACGTGGCTGGACTACATTTCCCAGCACCCCTTGCACTTAGGCAAGACCATGGGACTGATCTGACCAATGGGGTGTAAGAGGAAGTGATAAAAGTCACTTCCGGCCTGATCCTTTAAAATCTTCCCCTGAGAGACTCGTTTGGTCTTCCCCCTTTTGCCAGCTGCTTGGTGAAGTTTGTTTGGAGGCGATCTGCCCAGGAAACTCGATCTGTACTTGATTGTTGCATATCCAAGAAATAAAATTTTACTGAATAAACGACCTCCACTGAAGTTGGGATTGTCTTTATTTATTTATTTTTTAATTGAACTATAGTTTGTTGTGCCAGTCTCTACTGTATAACAAAGTGAGTCAGTTACACACATACATTCTTTTTTTTTATATTCTTTTCCATCATGGTTTATCCCAGGATGTTGAATACAGTTCACTGTGCTATAAAGTAGAACCTTGTTGTTTACCCATTTTACACATAATAGTTGGCATCTGCTAATCCCAAACTCCCAATCTCTCCCTCCCCCACCTCCTCCCCCTTGGCAACCACCAGTCTGTTCTCTATGTCTGTGAGTCTGTTTCTGTTTTGTAGATAGGTTCATTTGTGCCATATTTTAGATTCCACATATAAGTGATATCATATGGTATTGGTCTTTCTCTTTCTGACTTCACTTAGTATGATAATCTCTAGTTGCATCCATGTTGCTGCAAATGGCATTATTTTGTTCTTTTTTTTATGGCTGAGTCGTATTCCATTATATATATATACATACCACATCGTAGATTTTATTATTCCAGCCATAGGATTTCTCCACCTCCATACAATTGACATTTGGGGTCAGGTAAATCTTTTTATGGGGAACAGCCCTGTGCATTGTAGGATGTTAAGCAGCTTCTCCGGCTTTTAGCCAATAGACGCCAGTAGCATCCTCACCCACCCTACCCCACCCCCACCTGGCCACAGTTGTGACAACAGAAATTTCCCCAGATGTTGTCAAATGTCCCCTGGGTGGGCAGAATCACCCCCAGTGGAGAGCCTCTAGTCTATTCTTATCATGCAGGTAGCTATGTTTATGGCCACCCTTGTACATTTTGGGGACATGGACTCAATGTGGCCACAGCTAAACCTGCCATCATATCTTCCTCCATCCCTGCCTCCACCTGCTCCTCCCTCCGTTTCATTGAAGACCCCACCTGAGGGTCATCACTGACCTTTTATTCTCCCAAGTCCTGTTTGTCTTACTTCCCAAATAACTATTAAATCCGTCCATCTAATTCTCTCCATCTCCTCTGCCACCATGAAGGCTTGCCTGGACTATTGCAGTAGCCACCTCCCAGGCGGCCCTGCTTTCATTCCTGCCCACTACAGTCCATTCTCCACACAGCAGTCAGAGAGACAGCTTTTCTGGATGCAGTTGTGATTATAGGCTCAGCTGGGTCGGGGAAACTGCTTCCAAGAAGACTCCCTCACATGGCTGTTGGTGGGAGACCTCAGTTCTTCGCTACGTGGGCTTCTGGGGTATCCTCACAACATGGCACCTGGCTTCCCCTGGAGTGATTGACATGAGAGAAAGAGAGAGAGAGAGGGGGAGAAAAAGAGAGAGCAAGAAGGCTATGGTGCCTTTTATGACCTAGTTTCAGAAGCCTCACGGGCATTGGACACAATCACTTCTGCCATATTTTGTTTGTGAGGAACAATTCACTAAATTCAGCCCATACTCACAGGGAATAGACTTAGGCTCCACCTTTTTAAAGCAGTGTCCAAAATGTGTGGACATATTTTTAAAAACCACATTCCCTTCACGCAGCTCAATATCAAAAAAACAACCCAATCCATAAATGGGCAGAAGACCTAAATAGACATTTCTCCAAAGAAGATATACAGATTGCCAATAAACACATGAAAGAATGCTCAACATCATTAATCATTAGAGAAATGCAAATCAAAACTACAATGAGATATCATCTCACACTGGTCAGAATGGCCATCATCAAAAAATCTAGAAACAATAAATGCTGGAGAGGGTGTGGAGAAAAGGGAACCCTCTTGCACTGTTGGTGGGAATGTAAATTGATACAGCAACTATGGAGAACAGTAGGGAGGTTCCTTAAAAAAACAAAAATAGAACTACCATATGACCTAGCAATTCCACTACTGGGCATATACCCTAAGAAAACCATAATTCAGAAAGAGTCATGTACCACAATGTTCACTGCAGTTCTATTTACAATAGCCAAGACATGGAAGCAACCTAAGTGTCCATCAACAGTTGAATGGATAAAGAATATGTGGCACATATATACAATGGAATATTACTCAGCCATAAAAAGAAACGAAATTGAGTTATTTGTAGTGAGGTGGATGGACCTAGAGTCTGCCACACAGAGTGAAGTAAGTCAGAAAGAGAAAAACAAATATCGTATGCTAGCACATATATATGGAATCTAAGAAAAAAAAAAAAAAAGGTCATGAGGAACCTAGGGGCAAGACGGGAATAAAGACATAGACCTACTAGAGAATGAACTTGAGGAAACGGGGAGGGGGAAGGGTAAGCTGTGACGAAGTGAGAGGGTGGCATGGACATATATACACTACCAAACGTAAAATAGATAGCTAGTGGGAAGTAGCCACATAGCACAGGGAGATCAGCTCGGTGCTTTGTGACCACCTAGAGGGGGGGGATACAGAGGGGGGGAGGGAGGGAGATGCAAGAGGGAAGAGATATGGGAACATATGTATATGTATAACTGATTCACTTTGTTATAAAGCAGAAACTAACACACCATTGTAAAGCAATTATACTCCAATAAAGATGTTAAAAAAATAATAATAAAAAATAAATAAAAACCACATTCCCCAACAATTCCTTGGCAGATTCTATTGAATCCACTTTCAAATTCCTTCTAGACTATTACCCTTTCCCTTATCACCACCCTGGTTCAGCAACC
This sequence comes from Lipotes vexillifer, assembly GCF_000442215.2. Lineage (NCBI taxonomy): Eukaryota > Metazoa > Chordata > Mammalia > Artiodactyla > Lipotidae > Lipotes > Lipotes vexillifer. The sequence continues at coordinate 1,124,596 of NW_006787698.1, read as the reverse complement.
CAAATGTCCATCAATGGATGAATAAATAAATGCTGTCCATCCATACAATGGAATATTACTCAGCTTTAAAAAGGAAATTCTGACACCTGCTACAGCATGGATGATCCTTGAGGACATGACGCTCAGAGAAATAAGCCAGACACAGAAGGACAAATACTGTCTGATTCCACTCACAGGAGGTCCCCAGAGGAGTCAGATCCACAGAGACAGGAAGTAGATGGTGGGGGCCAGGGACTGGGGTAGGGGCTGCGGAGTCAGTGTTTCATGGGAACAGAGTTTCAGTTTGGGCAGATGAGAAAGTTCTGGAGATGGATGGTGGGGATGGTTGCACAACAATGTAAATGTGCTTAGTGCCACTGAGCTGTGCTCTTTAAAAAGGTTTAAATGATACATTTTACGTTCTGTGTATTTTACCACAGTTAAAAAATTTCTTTTTTAATATCCGACCCTTATATGGCGCTTCCCATGTCCCAGGCACCATGCTAAGCTATGTGTTACCTCATTGGATCCCCTCCATCATCTGTGAGTTAGGGACAATGATTATCACCCCATTTTACAGTTGAGACAACTGAGGCTCAGAGGAGAGCAGTGATTTGCCCAAGTGCTTGCAGCCAGGATTAGATGCCCTAACCCTTGTACATGCTGCTCCTCCATGAACCACGGTGGTTATCATTACTGCTTCAGCTGAGAAGGAAGACACACAGCTGAGGCCGGTGACATTGCCTGCTAGGGTCCCTGGGTGTCAGTGAGTGGCTGAGCTGGGATGGGGACCCTGGAGAGTCTGAGCCCACACAGCCACTGCAGGCTCGATTTGTGAGGAGCAGAGGGGCCTGTGCTGGGCTGTGGGTTCCAGTCTTCACTTATATTTCCTCTCTGGGCCTCAGTTTCCCTTACTGCAAAGCTTGAAAGGATAGTAAGGAAGCAGCCAAGGGAAATGGGTACCTGGGGTCCAGGAGTCCAAAACACAGGCTCTCTGGGCCTTAGTTTCCTCATCTTTAAAGTGAAGACTAAGGGGACCTCCCTGGTGGCCCAGCGGTTAAGACTTCGCCTTCAACTGCAGGGGCTGCAGGTTTGATCCCTGGTCAGGGAGCTAAAATCCCACATGCCTCGCAGCCAATAAACCAGAACATAAAACAGAAGCAATATTGTAACAAATTCAATAAAGCCTTTTTTTTTTTTTTTTTTTTTTTTTTTTTTTTTTTTTTTTTTTGCGGTATGCGGGCCTCTCACTGTTGTGGCCTCTCCCGTTGCGGAGCACAGGCTCTGGACGCGCAGGCTCAGCGGCCATGGCTCACGGGCCCAGCCGCTCCGCGGCACGGGGGATCTTCCCGGACCGGGGCATGAACCCATGTCCC
>NW_006787698.1:1115982-1123108 GCF_000442215.2 Lipotes vexillifer | reverse complement strand
GAACCCATGTCCCCTGCATCGGCAGGCGGACTCTCAGCCACTGCGCCACCAGGGAAGCCCCAATAAAGACTTTAAAAAATAAATAAATAAAATGAAGATTAGCAAGTTCCCTGGTTGCCTAGTGGTTAGGATTCTAGACTTTCACTGCCGAGGGCTCAGGTTCAACGTCTGGTCATCAGGGAACTGACATCCCACAAGCTGTGAGGTGCAGCCCCCCAAAAAACAAAGAAACCTTGTTTAAAAATAAAATAAAATGAAGATTATACTTAATAATAATTAATAATATTATTATTACTTTTCACCTCAGCAAGACTCTACATTTGGGGCTGGACCGTTTTCTGTGGGAGGCATCCTGGGCACTGTGGGGTGTGGAGTACCATCCCTGGCTCCCACCCACTGGATGCCAGGTGTACCTCCAATCAAGACAACCAAAAATGTCTCCAGACACCCCAAGGATCGCCCTGATTGGGACCCCCTGTCCACACTATCAGGTTGGAGGCCTGTGTTGAGTTAGTATATCTGATCCTAAATGCTACTGAGATTCCCAGCTCTGCGGTTTCTGTGCTGTGTGACCTTGGGGGAGTCGCTTCCGTTTCTGAGCCTCAGTTTCCTCATCTGTAGAATTCGGATTCATCAATAGCCCCTCCCTCCCGAAGTCTCTGGATTAACGTCTATAACCTGTATCAGCCACAGTAGGCACTCACTCCAGAGGCACCGTTGCTACCCCAGTGGGGGGTCTTCTGGAAGATTCTGGCCCACAACAGCGGGCCCCTGCACCCTCCCTGCTGGCCGCCTCCCCTCCGGGCCTCCGATTGGAGGACCATACAGGCGGGCGTTGGGAACACTTCCTGTGCAGTGGCTGCCAGTGCCCGCTGGGCCAGGTGTGCCAACGGGAGAACGCAGCTGGGGCTGCCCCACTTCCTGCCCTGGGTGGAGGCGCCTTTCACGCTCCTTTGCCGCCACCCCAAAAATAACATGCCCCCCCAAAACAAAGCCACCCGCGCCAGCTGCAGCCTCCAACTTAGGGGACGCAGGACAGGCGGGGACCAGCAGCTGTCATCACTGCGCCTGTCCCACTGGGAATGTCCCCCCCAACCCCCCGCTGCTGCCACCTCCGGCATTCCAATCCCAAGGGGGTGACCTGGCCTCCCCCAAGGTCCGGACACAGGAGCTCTGAGCAGGCAGGGCTGGCTGGGGGGGAGGGGACTCCTCTGCCATGCTGGGTGACAAGGGACCCTCTCCAGCCAGAACCCCCAGACCCGAGGTGCCTCCGATCTTCACCTCAAGGGACCGTTTGAGGGGGGAGGGGCTGGCTGGCAGGACAAAAGCCCCCTCCTCTTCTCAGGAACAAAGGGGAGGCCAGGAGAGCCAAGGACTGCATGTTCTTTCCCCGACAACGTGACTGGCACATCCTGGCAGCTGGCACTCGGAGGGCTGGGCCAGAGCCTCTGGGCCTGGCCACCCCACACAAGGCCACTCAGTATGGGGGCACTGGGATGGAATGGCTGCGGTCCCAAGGGATCTGGTTCCTGGTCAGCTGCCCGTAGGCCTCTGTCCTTCCAGTACATTCTGACAAGGAAGTCTGCCGGCTCTGCCTGCAGAACTTCACAGAAAGGCCAGGGGGCCTCCGATGTCGGGCTCCGAGCTGGATGGGCCACCAGGATGGAGGGGGACAAAGGCCACGTGGACGCCTTGCTGCTGCCCGCACCCCTGGCCCTGCATCCCGGGGCCGGGGGTACCCAGTGGGACACCACACCCCACCCCCACCCCACCCCGGCCCGGGAGGGGCCGGCCCAGGGGACAGTGGCTCTGGGAGCAGCTCCCCTCCCCCAAGCCACGCACGGGGCAGCGGGCAGCTGGCGCCACCAGGGCGGGTGGGGGCGTGGGGGGGGCGGGGACAGGCCAGGGCCTGCATGTTAAAAGACCCCCAGCTTCCTGCGGCGAGCGGGCCAAGGAGACAAAACCTTGTCTTCCGGCCACTGGGGCCACAATCGGTCAGGCTGTCCACCCACTGGCCGGAGCTGCGGTTTGCGGGGACATTGTGGGCAGATCTGTCCTGGCTGGAGTAGGGTTGCCAGAGAAAAGTACAGGTCCCGCAGGTAAACAATTACTCAGCGTATGTCCCTTGCAATACTTGGGACATACTTATGCTAAAAAAAATTTCACTGTGTATCTGAAATTCACATTTAACTGGGGGCCCTATATTTTTACTTGCTAAATCTACTACCCGAGGCCAGGGGCTCTGGGAGAAGCAAAACTGCTTACCGACATCCCCCCAAACTTGCTCCTCTGCTGGTCCCAGCCTCAGGGGTGGTCCCACTGTCCCTCCACCCTCACCCCTCACTGGATTCCCAGCCAGAGGCCCGTGTCAGCCTCACCTTCCAAACCTCGGCCCGTCACTCTCCCGCTGCAGTCTCTCTCCCATCTGCCCCTCATCCTCAGCAGAGGGGGCCATGAGTTCCTGCCTGCCCCGCAGATATCCGGCCCCCCTTCCCTGAATCTCAAAGGTTCCACATCTCCATCCCCAGAGATCTGAACGGGGCCCCTCCTCTGCTATGAATCCGACAGTTGCTCCCCACTGCTCCCACAATAAAGGCCCAAAACCTCTGCTGGACATTGGAAGCCCCTTCCCCAGCAGGGCTCCGACAAACCCCTATACCCAACTCCCAGCCCCCCTCTCCTCAAATGAGCTGTGGTTTCCCAAAAGCTGCCTGTTCTCTCGGGTCCCCAGGTATGGCCCGTCACCCCCAACCTGAGTCAGGTCCCATCCTTCCTCTGCCCACAGGCCTCCATGGCTCCCACCTTCCTGACAGTAAAAACCCAAGTCTCCCCGGGGTCCACAATGTCCTGCACGACCTGACCCTGACCCGTCCCTGTCCTTACCTCCTCCCTCTCTTCCCCCTTGCTCTCTGCTCCAGACACACAGGTTCCTTGCTGTTCCTCCAACACACCAGGCATAGTCCTGCCCCAGGGCCTTTGCACATGCTGTTACTGCTGCCTGGAGCACACCTCCTCGTAAAAGCTACACAGTCCAACAGCCTTCCCTCCTCCAGGTCTCGGCTCAACTGTCACCTCCTCAGTGAGGTCTCCCTAGTCTACCTTAAAAAAAAAAAATTATTTATTTAATTTGGGTACACCGGGTCTTAGTTGCAGCACGTGGGATCTTTAGTTACGGCATGCAGACTCTTAAGCTGTGGTATGCATGCAGGATCTAGTTCCCTGACCAGGGAATCGAACCCGGACCCCCTGCATTAGGAGCGCAGAGTCTTGCCCACTGGACCACCAGGGAAGTCCCTGGTCTACCTTATTTAAAACTGTAAACCACCCCGACTCCCCATCTTCCTTTCCTGCTCTATTTTTCTCCACAACTCTTATCCTCTTCTAATATACTATGCATTGACTGTTGCACGTGGTCTGTCTCCCCAACTAGGACGTCAGCTCCGTGAGGGCAGGGATGTTCTGTCTGGTTCACTGCTATATCCTGAGCAGGGTACACAAGGGGTGTTTAATAAATACTTCCGGAATGAATAACCATCACTGTTTCTGGAACAGCCTCCTGCACACCCCCCTTCCACCTTTCAAGACTTACCTGAAGCAGGTGGGCTCGTGTTCCTCTCCCAGGTTTCCTTTATCCACAGGATGGCCCAAGATAGCTTTCGAATGCTCCAACATGCCCCTGCTGACCTTGCTCCAGAACCTTCTGTGGCTCCCCAGTGCCCTCAGGACTCTGTTAGCCTGGCCCTTGCCAACCTGTCTAGCTCCATCTCTCCCCCACCAATACTCCCCATCCCCTGGCCATGGTCTACCCTCCAGCCTCACTCTGCACCTTCACCCTCTCTGTTCCCTCTGCCTGGAACAGCTTCTCCAGTACCTTCACCTGACTTCATCTCTCAGGCCTCAGATTAGACATCACCTCCTCCTAGAAGCCTTCCAGGACCACCACCCACACCTAAGTCCAGCACCTCGTCTGGGCTCCACCATGCCTGAGCATCCCCATCACAGCCCTGACCACTTCTATTTTATCAACCTGGTCACCAGAGGCAACTTGTCATCAGACAAAGGAGACCCCGGGTCCACAGCACTTTCAGGAACCCACAAAATGGCTTCATTTTAATTTCTCTTAAAATCAAAAGGAACAATGAATAAAATAATACCAATTCAATTGTAAGAGATCATTTGTAATATTTTTTCATGAAGGGAGGCATCAAGTGCCTCAGGCCCGTGAAGGGTTTTTGTTGCTGTTGTTGTTTTGTTTTTTAGGGTTTTTTTTTTTTTGGTCGCACCTCGTGGCATGTGGGATCCTAGTACCCTGACCAGGGATTGAACCCTGCAGTGGAAACCTGGAGTCCTAAACACTGGACCGCCAGGGAATTCCCCCGTGAAGTTCTTAAAGGGGCCCTGCTTATCCCATGTGGGTCTCCCCACTGGACTATGAGTGCTGCAAAGGCAGAGGTCGAGACTGGGTCCCCACGCTGCCTGGCAGTGGCCTGGCATACAGCAGGCTCTTAATAATTGTTGTGTTGAATAACTGAATATCCAGTGAATCGCTGGTCCTCACAGCCAGGCCTGGCTCACACATCATAGGATATGCTTGATAAATAGATGGATGGATGGTGGATGGATGGATGGGTGGATGGATGGATGGATGGATGGACGGAGGGAGGGTCAGAAGGCAGATCGACCAGGACACCAATCTGGGACCAGCAGCGCCGCCTTGTGGCACACTGCTTGCCTGCCTCTCCCTCTCTTAGGTTCCAGTGGAAAAGTTCTGGGGAGTTTTCAGAGCCTTTCCACTGGAAGGGGATGGAGAGGAGGAAAAGGAGGAGGAGGAAGCAGCAGGCAGTGAACTTAGAAACAAAGACCTTGGGTCCAAATCCCGCAGCCACCCGTTTGTGGCTGTGTGTCCCCGGGGAAACTACATCACCTCTTGTTCTTCAGCTTCCTCATCCAGAAAATGGGGGAAATCCAAATCTGGCCTCTGAATAACGTAATGAAATAGCTCAGAAACAGCAGCTATTTCTTACCTCCCACCCTAGGACTCCTGGACAGGTGCTGTCCTCAAGGAGCCCCCCAAGGCTGGGAAGTGACAGAGTTTTCATGAAGACGTGGCTGGGGCAGAGAAGTGGACATGGGTTTGGGGGTAGGGTTGTCAGGTTTAGTAAAAACAACAAAATAAATAGGATGCCCAGCTCAATTTGAGTTTCAGATCAACAATGAATAATTTTTTAGTATAAGTATATACCAAATATTGCATGGAATACACTTAAACCCCCTAAAGGTATTTGTTGTTGACCTGAAATTCAAATTTAATCAGGAATTCTGTATTTTATCTGGCAACCTTAGCCGGGGGGAGCCTGGGCAGGCAGGCAGGAAGGCTTCCAGGAGGAAGGGGCAGTGGTGCTACGAGCTGATGGTGTGGCCACCTTTCCTTCCCCTCCCCCACCTACAGGTGCACCCTTGACTGGGCTCACAAGGGACTGGAGGTGGGGTTGATCTCCACACCAGGGAAGGTGAAGGAGGCTGCTCTCCTTTTTTTTCAGAAGATGTGGGGCAAAATCATCAGGACTTTATATTCCACATCAGAATTGAGTTACATCCCCTTGACCAGGGATATTTTGACCACATCCCAGCACTGAAGGCCACTTGGAAGCTGAAGGCTACCAAGGAAAGGCTACTTTCCAGCTGTGTGACCTTGGACAAGTCACTTTACCTGTTGCAGACCTGTTCTCCTCCAGTGCTCTCCCCCCCCCCACCACTCTGCCTCATCAGCCACATAGGGTTTTGGCTGCATCTCCAATTCACCAGGCGTGGTTCAGCCTCAGGGCCTTTGCACATGCTGTTGCTGTCATGAGGAGTACTCTTCTCCGGATCTCTATGGGTCTCCCTCCTCTCCTCCTTCATTTCTGTGCTCAAATGGCACTCTGAAAGGCCACCCCTAACCACCCTACTAAAAAGTGTAGCCCCCACATTCTCAATCCCAGTTCTTTGCTTTTCTTGGTAGCATTTACCAACACCAGACCCGTTATGCATTTCACTCATTTATCTAGTTTATCATCCATTTCCCCACCGGGTGGTTAGCATCACAAGGCTGGGATCTATTTTACTCACTTCTGTGCTCCCCTCCCCAGCACAGCAGCTCAGTAAGAGTCGTTGAATGAATGAGTAGGAAAAATGAATGAATGAGTGAGTGGGAAAAAAGGCCTGCCGCAAATGTGAAATTTTTATCTGCTATAATTTTATATAATTGCTTTAATCATTTGGGGGTTTCAGAGTCACTTAGGAATCGGACAGGCTGCATGTGCTTACTTAAATATGTATATTCAGTTTCTTAGTGGGCAATCAGCCATATGGTGCCAGTGGCCACTATATTGGGTGGCACAGAGTTCTAGAACATTCCTCTGATCTCAGAAAGCTCTATCACACAATGCTAGCATAGACCCTCTCAAAAAAAAGAAAAAAAATGCACTAGTCACAGACACCCAGTTTTTTCCATATTCTTTCCGGAGGTTCCAGAATTCCCACCCCAACACATATAATTTAGCAGAGGTGGCAAACTTGTGGCCCCTGGACTGGATATGGCTCCATTGGGTTTTATTTGGTCCAGAGGTTTTTTTTTTGAGGCAGGACACTTTGTCTACGGTCTGGAATCCCCATGGATCTGTGAATACGTGGGTGGGTCTCCCCCAAGGTAAAGCTCTGCTCCCTCTAGTCAGGGCATGCTGTCACTTTTTTAGCAGAGGCATTTACCTCCTGCCTGGCCCCTGGGGCCATCTGAGTTTGAGACCTTGGTTTATAGACAAAGAGAATAAAGGATTTTTTTTTTGGTGGGGGGTGGTGAAAAATCCAAGTGAGCACCTTCAGGAAGGGGTTGATCCAGGAGTCAGAGATCCAAGAGTTGGCCCCTGCACTGACTGTCCCTGGATGACTGTCTCTGGGCCTCGGTTTTCTCATCTGTAAAATGGGGATGATAAAGGGATACACAGTGTTGGGAGGATAAAGTGATATACAGTGTTGGTAGGATAAAGTGGCGTGATGCTGGTCAGGGCAAGTTGCTCATAATGCTGGGTCCAGGTTGGCTCCATCACACTCACGCGAAGTGGGGAGAGGGGGAGGAGGGGCGGAGGGG
>NW_006787698.1:1108555-1115874 GCF_000442215.2 Lipotes vexillifer | reverse complement strand
GGGGGGGGGGAGGGGTGGCCCCTGACACGCAGAAGGCATCACGCAATGCTCTCTGAGTTCCCACTGCCTCGATCTGGCCACTGGAGAAAGAAGGGCGGGGGACCCCAGGATCGCACTCACCTCCCAGGGCCGAATTCCTAGGGTCCCTGGCAGGGAGGGGCGTCCCTTGGCTGGATCCGGCGTCGTACAGGGGTCGCCCACTGGGTGCACAGTTGGCAGGGCGCGCGCCCGCGAAATTCCAGCCCTTCCCGTACTTCACTTGTTGCTCCAACGTCCGGAGCCGGGCGAGGGGTGTGGCCTGGCGGCGGGCGGCCCCCCCAACCAGATTGGTCCTTCAGCCCGTCAGTCCCGGGCGCCCGCCCCCAAGCCTAAAAGCCTGCCTTGGGCTGGCCCAGGACGGTTTTGGAGCTGGCCTTGAAGTAGTGGTCACCGTTCCCTGGACGTCCCGTTGACCACGGTGAGAGGCTAGGGACCCCGATTAAGTGGGGGCGGGGTCCACCGAGTCCTGGGGTGCCCCAGGGGAGGAAGGGCAGGAAGGGTCTTCCTGGGGGCTCTGCTTGTCTTCGCGGCCTGGGGAGGGGTCTCCAGCCTGGGCTGAGTACACCTCTCCCCCCCAGAAAAATCCAACTTCTGGAACAGGCTCAGACTTTCAGACTCTCTCCTCTCAATATCTATTCGGGGGGGGCGGTGCGCGGAAGAGCCCCCTAGAAGTGGCAATATCAAGCGGTGGGGGAGGGTTAAGTCTCCAGTCCCAACCACATCCTCTCGCTTTGCAAACGCACTTTGGAGGCAAGCCACAGCCCATTCCGCACAGGAATTCCGCCCTCTCTGGGTCTTCAGAGCGGGCCCCCTCCCTCCCCGCACCAGGGGGCAGTCCCTCTGCCTAGCAAAGCCCTTTCCCTTCCAAATGGTTTTGCCGCCTGGGGACTCGGCCCCTCCCTTGATCTTCTGACCCACCCAGCTGACCCTGGCGAGGTCTTGGGGCAAATCCCGCCCCCTTTTCCTGGGCGGGTATGGCCAGTGGATTGCACAAAGTGGTGGTGGGAAGGCCTACCCCCTTATCTGAGTCCTTGGGACCTTTGTAAAACCAGAGCCTAGGCCTGGGGTCCGTCCCTGGGAACTTCGGAAGTTGGATCTTCACTTTCCCTGGCTGCAGCTGGACGACTGCGTGACTCCAGCCAGTTTCAGCCAGTTCTTGCTCTCGCTGCTGGGGCCAGCTGCAGGCAGGTTGCTGACCCCAAGGACTTTAATGGGGGTGCTGACATCTGCAATGGGTGTCCCTGGTTAAACCATTTCCAGAGGAGTTGATGGACAAAAGGGATGGGAGGGAGGACCTCTGAGCTGCCCAGGTGAGCTCAGGCTGCAGGGAAGGTAAGGGGAGGAACAGGGGTCAGGTGATTATCACTAGGGGCAGGTGTGCTTCCTTGCCCCACTTCCCAGTTGGGGGACCTTTGTACCAAGCAGAAGCTCAATCCTGGCTAGTTTCACCCGTTTCTTTGTGGCAGGCAGAGTGGTGTGAAATGGATCTGTTTATTGAGCACCTACTGTGTGCCAGGCACCAAGCTACGTTCCAGACTCTCCTCCAGTCTACAGGGACTCTGTGCTAGGAACGGTTATCCCCATTTCATAGACGTGGCAAGTGAGGCTGCGAGAGGGGGTGCTGCCTTCCCAATGTCCCACAGCTAGGGAGTTGCAAAGCTGGGATTAGAACCCAGTTTGGACTGTAGAACTGGTGCTCTCAAAGCATCAGTTTGCTGGGTTCCACTTGGGGGATAGCAAAACACGGTGTCTGGAAGGAAATGCTCAAACTCAAGGTCAGGGATTCACCACAGGCTTATCCCAGAATGAGCTGGGGTGGGCTGGCTTCCATGGAAGTCCAGTGGTTAAGACTCTGTGCTTCCACTGCAGGGGGCATGAGTTCGATCCCTGGTCAGCTAAGATCCCACATGCTGCGTGGTGCAGCCAAAAAAAAAAAAAGGACCTGGAGAACCAGACTTAAGGCAGGTTTAGCCCCATTTTACAGATAAGAAGACTGAGGCTAGGGGAGAGGAAGCTCCTTGCCCAACATAGCACAGCATGGGTGGAGCTGGGACTCCTGAAATCTAATCTGACAATGCTCTAGGTGTCTCATCTCATTTGGCCAGGAAAATGGAGCATACCTGTGGCTGCCATCTTGCCTGCAAATGTGTGCATTAGATTCACCCAGGGAGCCTCCCTTGCCTTCCCCACATCCCTGAGACTGACTTGACTGTCTGCAGAGAGGCCAGGAATAGTCTCTCTCTCTTTTTTTTTTTAATTTAACTTAAAAAAAAAAAAAAAAACTTAACTTTTTTTTGAACAGGTAATGTTATCTACCTGGCTCAAAAGTCAGAGGCCTGCCCCAGCTACCCGATCTTCCTCCCTGAAAGGTGGCCACTGTAACAGTTTCCTGTGTCTCTTTAAGGATTCTGTCAAATACAAGCAAAAACTTTAGTCCTACTCACACCTTTTGTCTCTTAACAATATCTTGGTCCCAGTCAATTACATGTAAGCTTCCACACTTAAGCCACTGCCCTGGGCTACCACTGTTATTTCCTTTAGTCCCCTTCTGTTGGGCAGCCAGATTGTTTCCCGTGTCTGTGGCCAGCACAAGTGCACACATCTCTGTCCACGTGGCAGTACCAGTGTGGGACTGTCCCCGCACTGAGGTTTCTGGGTCAAAGGCAATATGCCTCTTAAAACCCAGTAGTAATCGACAAATTGCCATCTACAGGGGTTTTGCACCATTGTATTGATAGAGGTGAGCCCTTGGAGGGCTGCACACAGACCTTGCCCTTTAAGGTGTGGCCCCCGGGATCAGCTGCATGAGCAGCAGCTGGGAGCTTGTTAGACTTTTGCTCTGCTGAATCAGCACCTGTTTTGAACAGGCTCACAGGTATGTGTCAACAGTTGAGAGGCAGGGCTCTAGGAAATTGGGGGCGGGGGTGGTCAGAGGGCAGGTGTGAGCCCGGACATCCCCCTGGAGGGAAGAGAGGAGCAGGCTGTACCCTGACTGGTCCTTCTGTTCACAGTGCCTGCTTCTGAGAAATGTCCACCAACGAGACAGAAGCCACTGCCAGCACCCAGGTGTCAGCGGAAGAACCGGTACAGCAGGTGAGGAAGGTCTGAGATCTGTGGGATGAGGCTTCCCACCTGGTGGTGCCTTGGCAGGGAGCTGATGCCAGCACAGGGGGGGGTCAAGAGACACCCTTCTGAGTGGGTTGGGCAGAGCCATTATACTAGCCCCTAACAGGTGCCCCTCTAATAGGTGGAGGTGGGAGAGCTGGGGATTCCAAGGGCTCTTGGGAGAGCGAGGGTACAGCTCTGTTTGAAACTGCCTGGCTCCCCCCAGGCAGACCTTCCCTGTCTCTGCAGGTTCTCTTAGGGTCCTCCTTTTAGGAAGCCAGTTTCTATTTCACCTCCTTTCCCCAGTTTAAATAAAAGCCCCTTTTAATAAACAGCTTTTTAAAAGTTAGGTATCATTCACATACCATATAATTCACCCTTATGAAGAGTACTACTCAGTGATTTATAGTAAACTGCCCAATTATGCAGCCATCACCACCACACCATACCCATTAGCAGTCGCTCCCCATTTTCTCTCCTCCTGGGAACCCCTCTTCTGGGTTCTGTCTCTATGGATTTGCCTATTTTGGACATTTCATAGAAATGAAAACATACACTATGAGACCCTTTTGTATCTGGCTTCTCTCACTGAGCGTAATCTTTTTGAGGTTCATCTGCATTGTAATATCTGTGGTGCTTTGTCCTTTTTTATTTATTTTTATTTTAAAATTAATTTTTATTGGAGTATAGTTATTCTTACAATGTTATGTTAGTTTCAGGTGTACAGCAAAGTGATTCAGTTATACGTATACATATATCCACTCTTTTTTAGATTCTATTCCCATTTAAGTCATTACAGAATATTCAGTAGAGTTCCCTCTGCTGTACATTAGGTTCTTATTAATTATCGTGTTCCTTTTTTAAACTTGTGGTAAAATACACATAACATAAAAATATACTATTTTAACTGTTTTGAAGTGTGTAGGTCAGTGGCATTAAGTATATTCATAGTGTACAACCATCATCACTATCTAATTCCAGAACTTTTTCATTACCCCAAATCAAAACCCCATATCCATTAATAGTCATGCCCATTCCCCTATTCCCCAGCCCCTGGCAACCACTAATCTGCATCCTGCTGATGGATTTACCTTTTCTGGACATCTCATATAAGTAGAATAAGTGGAATCATTTTATAAAAGTAGAACCTTCTGTGTTAGGTACCACATAAGTGGAATCATACAGTAGTCGTCCTTTTGTGTCTGGCTTAGTTCACTGAGTATAATGTCCTCAAGCTTCTTCCATGTTGTAGATCTTGTCAGAAGTGCCTTTTTTAAAATAAATTTGTTAATGTATTTATTTTTGGCTGTGTTGGGCCTTCGTTGCTGCCCACGGGCTTTCTCTAGTTGCGGCAAGCAGGGGCTACTCATCGTTGCAGTGCGCGGGCTTCTCATTGCGGTGGCTTCTCTTGTTGCAGAGCACAGGCTCTAGGCTCACAGGCTTCAGTAGTTGTGGCACACGGGCTTAGTTGCTCCACAGAATGTGGGATCTTCCCGGACCAGTACTCAAACCTGTGTCACCTCCATTGGCAGGCGGATTCTTAACCACTGTGCCACCAGGGAAGTCCCTACTTTTAGTTTTTTGAGGAATCACCATAATGTTGTCCATAATGGCTGCACCATTTTGCATTCCCACCAACATCATCCACATCTTCACCATTACTTTTTAATTTCTGTTCATTTGATAGTAGCCATCCCAGCAAGTACGGGGTGTGAGGTTGTAGCTCATTGTAGTTTTGACTTGCATTTCCCTAATGATCTGTGATGTGGAGAATCTTTCCTTATACCTGTTAGCCATTTGGAGACTATATATTTTTAAAAACATGCTTTAGACCACATTTTCTTTATCCATTCACCAACTGATGGACATTTGGGTTGTTTCCACTTCTTGGCCATTGTGAATAAGGCAGCTACAAACATTCGTGTACAAGTCTTATGTGGACGTGTGTTTTCCTGTCTCTAGGGTAGAATCTTGGGAGCAGAATTGCTGGATTGTGTGGTAAGTTTGTCATTAATTTCTGAAGAGACCTCCTGGGCAAACACTGGAGGAGGACTGCCTGAGTCCAAGGTCCAGCTTTGCCACTGGCTTGTTTTGTGATCTTGAGTGACTTCCTTAGCCTCTCCATGCCTCAGTTTACCCTTCCATAATGTTGGAATAATGCTCCCAATCTCCTGGGACTGGCGATTAAGTGAACTAAAGCACAAATTCTACAAATAGTCCCGGTGAGAGTTAAGTCTTCTGCCTGCGTCTTCACATGGGTCATCTTTGCAACTCCTTTAGGACAGAAATGACTTCTCATTTTATGGATTGGGAAACCGAAGCTCAGAAGGCCTGTCCTGAGTACTCAGTTCTGCTCTTGTAGGGTAAGAGTGGCCATATTCAATATGTAAATGAATGGGTGTGGCCATGTGCCAATAAAACTTTATTTACAAAACCAGGTAGCGTGGGATATTATTCAGCCATGTAACAGAATGAAGTACTGACACACAATGCAATGTGGATAAACCTTGAAGATATGGTCAGTGAGAGGAGCCAGACACAGATGGACAAATCTTGTGTGATCCCACTCACAGGAGGTCCCTAGAGGATTCAAATCCATAGAGACAGGAAGTAGATGGTTGGGGGCCAGGGGCTGGGGGAGGGGCTTGGGAGTCAGTGTTTCATGGGGACAGAGTTTCAGTTTGGGAAGAAGAGAAAGTTCTGGAGACAGATGGTGGGGTTGGTTGCACAACAGTGTGAATGTACTTAATACCACTGAGATGTGCGCTTAAAAATGATTTGAATGGTAAATTTTAAGTAATGTGTATTTTGCCACACTTTTTTTTTTTTTTTTTTTTTTTTGCGATATGTGGGCCTCTCACTGTCGTGGCCTCTCCCGCTCCGGACGCGCAGGCTCAGCGTCCATGGCGTACGGGGCCCACCCGCTCCGTGGCATGTGGGATCTTCCCAGACCGGGGCACAAACCTGTGTCCCCTGAATTGGCAGGCGGACTGTCAACCACTGTGCCACCAGGGAAGCCCTGCCACACTTTTTTTAAAAAAGGAATGAAGCACTGAGACATGCTGCTACGTGGGTGAACCTTGAAAATGTTACTCGGTGAAAGAGGCCATACACACAAGGCCAAATGTGTGATTCCATTGGTGTGAAATGTCCAGAACAGGCAAATCCACAGAGACAGAAAGTGGATTCATGGTTTTCAGGGGCTGGGGAGGCAGGGGCGTGACAGCCAGTGGGGACAGGGTTTCTTTTTGGAGTGATGAAAAAGTTCTAGAATTAGACAGTGAATGTTGCACAACCTTGTGAATACACTAAAAACTTCTGACTTGTGCATTTCAAAATGATGAAATTTTATGGCGTGTTAACTAGATTTCAATAGTGCTGCTAGGGAAAAAAAAAACAGGCAAGAAGAAAAAAATCAGGCGGTGGACAGGACTTCACCCCCAGGGGTCCGTAGTTTCCTGGCTTCAGTTGTAGACCCTGAGCTCCAGGACAGTGGGGTTCTTGTGTCATGTCACTGCCTGGCGCACGGTGGGTGGCAAGGTCATGTTCAAACAAGTGGGCTGTGGGGACCAAGATACAGGAAGTGCCCAGCGGAACCCAGAGTTCCTGACTTGTGCAACCGCGTGGGTGCAGAGGGAGGGGAGGTGAGCTGTTTCCCTGGCCTGAGCTGCCTTGCCCGTAGCCCAGCGTGGTGGACCGCGTGGCCGGCATGCCACTCATCAGCTCCACCTGCCACATGGTGTCCGCCACCTACATGTCCACCAAGGAGAGCCATCCCCACGTCAAGACTGTGTGCGACGCGGCCGAGAAGGGCGTGAAGACCCTCACGGCGGTCGCTGTCAGCGGGGCACAGCCCATCCTGTCCAAACTGGAGCCCCAGCGTGAGTGAAGCCTGGGAGAGCCTGGACCCGCCCCTCCTGGCTATTTCCCAGGCGGGGGGGGGGGGGGGGGGGGGGGGGGGGGGGGGAGGAAAGCTCTCTTTGAATCGAGTTTCCCATTTCACCTTCCCAGGCGGTGGGAGTGCTTCCCCCGCAGCCCAGCCGGGAAATTGCCGCCCCTCACGCCGCATGGCGCCCCCGGAAGAAGCTAATTAGCGCAGCCCGGGGAGCTGGGGACTGGGGACCCGGCCCCCGGGGACCGGGGCCCGCCTCTTGAGGGGGGGGCGCCTACAAATT
>NW_006787698.1:1091164-1107430 GCF_000442215.2 Lipotes vexillifer | reverse complement strand
GGGGGGGGGGGGGGGGGGGGCGGGGCGAGGCGGGCGGTGGTCTGAGGACCCGGAGGGATGCGCCTGCGCGGTAACATCAGCTGTCTGTCTCCCCGCCCCCGCTGCTCCGCAGTCACATCGGCCAGTGAATACGCCCACAGGGGGCTGGACAAACTGGAGGAGAATCTGCCCATCTTGCAGCAGCCACCGGAGAAGGTGACTGAGCGCCCCCAGTGGGGGGAGGTGAGGGGGGGTGGGATGCTCAGCTGAGACGGGGGCCTGCCTAGGTATCCAGTCTGTGGTCCCACCTTAACCAGAGGAGATGAGTGGGACAGCTTCCTCCCTGACCCCTCCTCTGTCTGTCCCCAGACCCCCACCAGGCAGCTGCAGGAGCATTCTGGACACCAGGCAGATGGGCCCTAAACCGCCTCGTGTCTCCCACCTGGCCCAGAGCAAAAGCCAAAGCCCTACTCATGGCCCCGCCAGATCTGGCCCCGCTGCCTCTCTGCCCTCCCTGCCCACCTCACTTGCTCCATTCCGTCTGCGCTGGCCTCCACCCTCCTGTTCAGTCACATCAGCGCCCATAGGTACCAGACACAGTGATGGAAACAGTCCTTGCCCTCATGGAACTTTCATTCCAGGGAAGCAGGGAAAGCAGATACAGTGAACATACCCATCTCAGTGCTACCCCAGGATCTTTGCACCTGCTGTTCCTTCTTCATGGACCAGGCTTCTGGGACTCTGTTCTAATCTCACTTCTTCAGAGGCCTTCCCTTCCCTCTTAAAGAAGGTCCTTCCAGTTCAGCTCTGCCCAGTAGAACTTTTTCTGTACACCTTCTTTCTGTGCACCATCCAATATGGAAACCAACAACCATATGTGGCTGCTGGGCCCTTAGAATGTGGCGAGTGTGACTGAGGAACTCGAATACTAATTTTAATTATTTTTTTAACATTGGGATTATTCTTTTATTTTTATTTATTTTTATTTATTTATTTTTTTCCCGTCCGCGGGCCTCTCACTGTTGTGGCCTCTCCCGCTCTGGACGCGCAGGCTCCGGATGCGCAGGCTCAGCGGCCATGGCTCACGGGCCCAGCCGCTTCGCGGCATGTGGGATCTTCCCGGACCGGGGCACGAACCCGTGTCCCCTGCATCGGCAGGCAGACTCTCAACCACTGTGCCACCAGGGAAGCCCTAAAATTTATTTTTATTTATTCTTTTAAATTTAGTTGCACCGGGTCTTAGTTGTAGCAGGTGGGCTCCTTAGTTGTGGCTTGAGGGCTCCTTAGTTGTGGCATGCAAACTCTTAGTTGTGGCATGCATGTGGGATCTAGTTCCCTGACCAGGGATCGAAACCAGGCCCCCCAAATTGGGAGTGCAGAGTCTTAACCCCTGCGCCACTGGGGAAGTCCCTAATTTTAATTATTTAAAAATTTTAAATAGCTAATTTTAATTATTTTAAATTGAAATAGGCACACGTGGCTTGTGGCTCCTCTATTAGCATCATTCACACTACATCAGCTTGTTTGTTTTTAATGTTTATTGGAATATAGTTGCTCTCCAATGTTGTGTTACTTTCTGCTGTACGGCAAAGTGAGTCAGTTATACGTATATCCCCACTTTTTTAGATATCCTTCCTATTTAGGTCACCACAAAGCACTGAGTAGAGTTCCCTGTGCTGTACAGTAGATTCTCATTAGTTATCTATCTTATACGTAGTAGTGTATATATGTCAATCCCAGTCTCCCAATTCATCCCACCGACCCCCCTCCAGCTTTTTGGTTTAACAGCTTTCACTGAGATATAATTCATGTACCGTACATCTCGCCCATTTAAAATGTACAACCCAGTGGTTTTAGTACATTCAGATTGTGCAGCCACCATCATCCCTTTTAGAACATTTTCATCACCCCAGAAACAAATCCCACATGCCTTAGCTCCTTCCCCTCCCCCAGCCCCTGGCCCCCACCATCTACTTTCTGTCTCTGTGGGTTTGACTCCTCTAGGGACCTCCTGTGAGTGGAATCAGGCAGTATTTGTGCTTTTGTGTCTGGATTATTTCACTAAGGATCACGCCCTCAGGGTTCATCCATGTTGTAGCAGGTGTCAGAATTTCTGAGTGGACCACATTTTGTTTCTCCATACTTCCGCCAGTGAACTCCTGGGTTGTTTTCACCTTTGGGCTGTTATATACCCATGCTCATTGCAGCAGCGTTCACAAGTTGCGTTAACTTTTTTTTTTTGGCTGTGCCACGCAGCTTGTGAGATCTTAGTTCCCGGACCAGGGATCAAACCCCGGCCCCCTGCAGTGGAAATGCGGAGTCCTGACCACTGGACCACCAGTGGATTCCATGCATTAACTTTTTTTTTTTTTTTTTTTTGCGGTACGCGGGCCTCTCACTGTTGTGGCCTCTCCCGTTGCGGAGCACAGGCTCCGGACGCGCAGGCTCAGCGGCGATGGCTCACGGGCCCAGCCGCTCCGCGGCATGTGGGATCTTCTAGGCCCAGGGCACGAACCTGTGTCCCCTGCATCGGCAGGCGGACTCTCAACCACTGTGCCACCAGGGAAGCCCCATGCATTAACTTTTAAAAAACATTTCAGATAGTGTGTTACATAACTGCTTATTTGTCTCCCCGGCTGGGGTGCGGGCACAGACTGTCTGCTTTGTTGTTCTGCCAAGTGCCCATCATACAGCCTGGCACTTAGGAGATGCTTATTAAACACGTAATTCATCGCCCCTTTTTCCTGGTGGGACGGAAGTGCCGCACTAAGGCAAACCTGTTCACGTTGAGAATCTTCCCACCAGAAATAGGTGTTCCCTGGTCGGGGGCAGTGGGACACGCCAGCCACTCCTCCGGTTCCCTTAGGCTTTCTGCTGAGACCACCTTGTCAGGCAGCTTATTCACCCGCTAGCTCTCAAGCGCCTCCTGTCGGCCAGGGGCCACGATATGTCCCCCAAGGGCAGCCCCGTTAGACAGAAATGGAGTGGGCTGGGGAGCACTGGAACAGAACCCGAGCCCATGTCTTACCACAAAGGGTGTTAACAAGTTGGGCATGTGGAAGGTGAAAATGGCCACATCCAAAGAAGGATGGAGAATCATCGCCCAGGAGCCACCTCCTTCGGGCTGAGTGCTTGCATTCTCTTCCTGTCCTGCCGGTGTCACCAGGCCAGCATTCCTTCTGTTTATAGACGGGATGAGCTCAGGGTGACATTGGACAAGGTTGTCCAACAGAGCGGCTGCTCTGAGCTCCTGAATTCCTGGGAGGCTCTCTCTTCTTCTTTTTTTTTTTTTTTTTTTTTTTTTTTTTTTTTTTTGGCCCTGCCTTGCGTTTTGCAGGATCTAAGCTCCCCAACCAGGGACTGAACCCAGGCCCTTGGCAGTGAACGCCCCAGGTCCTAACCACTGGACCGCCAGGGAATTCCCATCATGGGAGGCTCTCCTGATTCTAGGCCTTGTGAGGTTCCCCTTCAGAATGAGGTAGCTCTCCCTGGTCCTGTGGGACAACAGTG
The DNA here is from genome assembly GCF_000442215.2 of Lipotes vexillifer. Taxonomy (NCBI): domain Eukaryota; kingdom Metazoa; phylum Chordata; class Mammalia; order Artiodactyla; family Lipotidae; genus Lipotes; species Lipotes vexillifer. The sequence continues at coordinate 1,103,941 of NW_006787698.1, read as the reverse complement.
TTGTCAGAGCTGGGATTTGAACCCGGGCCAGCGTGAGTTACATGACAGCCCCACTGTGTGCTCAGTGAGCTTAGGGCTGGTGTTCAAATCTGACAACCGTGCCCTCTTCCCCCCAAAAGTGACTGATTCCCACGAATAGGAGGGTTTAGGTGTTAAGAGGGGCGCCAGCTTAGAAGGGTAGGATGGGAGGGGGCATGGTTTTTAACTTTCCAGAGTGCTCTGTGGGTAGAGATCTATTTAAAGACTTAGATTCAAGAACACCAGGCATGGGGCAACCAGTACCCACTGTGTGCTCAAGCAGCTTCTCCAAGGATGCAATGCAAAGCTAGTCCAGAGGTGGGCAAATTTGGCCTTCTGCCTGTTTTTGTAAATAATGTTTTATTGGCACACAGCCGCAAACGGTGGCTTGCGCATCATCTGTGGCTGTGTTTGCCTGAACACTGGCAGGTTTGAGTCGTTGGGACAGAGACCCTCTGGCCTGCAAAGCTGAAAATATTTACCATCTGGCCTTTCCTGGAGAAAGTTGCTGACCCCTTTTAACCAGTCAAGGTTACAGGCAGGAGAATCAAAATACCAGGTTAAAATCCAGGCTCTGCTCCTTAGCAGCTGGACAGCCCTCAACACAAGCTGTTCAGCCTCTCTTGGCCTTGCTTTCTCTTCTGGGGAATGTGTACACTCCTGTGTCTTGGAGATTTGCTGAAGTGGGTTCATCACCTGAAGGCCGAGAACATACTAAGTGTTGGTTCTTTTTTTTTTTAATTTTCATTGGAGTATAGTTGATTTACAGTGTTGTGTTAGTTTCAGGGGTACAGCAAAGTGAATCAGTTATAGATATACATATATCCACTCTTTTTTAGGTTCTTTTCCCATATAGGCCATTACAGAGTATTGAGTAGAGTTTCCTGTGCTATACAGTAGGTCCTTACTAGTTATCTATTTTATATATGGTAGTGTGTATATGTCAATCCCAATCACCCAATTTGTCGCCCGCCACTGGTTCTTAACGTCTTGATACGAGCTTCGGGGTCCACAAAATGCTCTGATGTTTTGGGCACGTCACCAGTTCACAATGGGGAGTTCAATGTAGTTAACGTGTTAAATTGGCAGTTAATGGAGACAGAACGTTTGGTTATTTGGGCATGTGCATAAAATCCCTCCTGTTGCTTTATTTTTGTTTGTTTGCTTTTGTTTTTTTTTTTTTTTTTGCGGTACGCGGGCCTCTCACTGTTGTGGCCTCCCCCGCTGCGGAGCACAGGCTCCGGACGCGCAGGCTCAGCGGCCATGGCTCACGGGCCCAGCCGCTCCGCGGCATGTGGGATCTTCCCAGACCAGGGCATGAACCCGTGTCCCCTGAATCGGCAGGCAGACTCTCAACCACTGCACCACCAGGGAAGCCCTGCTTTTGGGTTTTTTGGTTTTTTTTTTTTTTGGTTGCATTGGGTCTTCGTTGCTGCGCGGGCTCTGTCTAGTTGTGGTGAGCGAGGGCCACTCTTCATTGTGGTGTGTGGGCTTCTTATTGCGGTGGCTTCTCTTGTTGCGGAGCACGGGCTCTAGGCGCGTGGGCTTCAGTAGTTGTGGCACATAGGCTTAGTAGTTGTCGCTTGTGGGCTGTAGAGCGCAGGCCCAGAAGTTGTGGCACACGGGCCTAGTTGCTCCACAGCATGTGGGATCCTCCCAGACCAGGGCTCGAACCCGTGTCCCCTGCACTGGCAGGCAGATTCTTAACCACTGTGCCACCAGGGAAGCCCTGCTTTGGGGTTTTTTTTGGCTGCGCCATGTGGCTTGTGGGATCTTAGTTCCCCAGCCAGGGATTGAACCTGCCCTCTCGGCAGTGAAACACAGAGTCCTAACCACTGGACCACCAGGGAATTCCCCTCCTGTTGCTTTAGTGTAGCTCTGAGCGTCTCACTCTAAAGCGGGGTCCCTTTCCCTCAGCACCACTGACACTGGGGCCAGTCATTCTCTGTGGGGGGCCATCCCAGGAGCTGTAGGGTGTTGAGCAGCATCCCTGGCCCCCACCCACTCAATGTCAGGAGCCCCTCCCCCCACAAGTCGTGACGACCACAGATGTCCCCAGACACCGCCCAATGTTCCCTGGGGGCAGAAACACCCTGGATGAGTAGTGCTGTCCTGAGGGACTTAACATTACTGATTACCTGTTCAAACAGGATTGCAGTTCTTAGTACAGGATTGGAGTGGTCCCTTCTAGGGATGTCGCTAGTTTCCGGTGTCAAACAGATTCAGTGCTTGAGCCAAGCACTGTTCTAACCCTGTGATTTAGCCGATTAGGGCTGCTGTAACAAGTATCCCTAACAACAGACATTCATGCTTGCACAATTCTGGAGGGTGGAATTCCGAGACAAGGTGTCGGCAGGGCTGGTTTCTCCGAGGCTCCTCTCCTTGGCTTGTAGATGGCCATCTTTTCCCTGTGTCCTCACATGGTCATCCCTCTGTGCGTGTCTGTGTCCTAATCTCTTTGTATAAGGACACCAGTCAGACTGGATTAGGATCCACTCTAATGGCCTCATTTTACCTTAATTACTGCTTTAAAGGTCTCATCTCCAAATACAGTCACATTCTGAGGTTCTGGGGGTTAGCGCTTCAACACTGTTCAGCCCATAACACCATGGGGAGAAGTGGAGGCCCAGAGAGGTCGAGTGATTTGCTTGAGGCCACACAGCTAGGATATATCAAGCCAAGGACTCTAACCAGGCTGTCCAGCTCCAGAGCACGTGATCTTAACTGCTTTCACCCTTCAGGGTCATCCTGGAGCTGGAACTCCTCCCGTCGGCCCAGGGTGCAGGATGGGGGTACCCAGGTACGAAGGGAGGACGGAGATACTGATGCTGTCCTTTCTCGTAGGTCCTGGCAGACACCAAGGAGCTTGTGTCGTCCAAAGTGTCGGGAGCCCGAGAAGCTGTGTCCAACACCGTGTCCAGCGCCAGGGACACCATGGCCTCCCGGGTGACCGAGGCGGTGGAGGTGACCCGGGGTGCTGTGCAGAGTGGCGTGGACATGACCAAGTCCATGTTGACCAGTGGCGTCCACTCGGTCATGGGCTCCCGCGTGGGCCAGATGGTGCTGAGCGGGATGGACACGGTGCTGGGCAAATCGGAGGAGTGGGTAGACAACCACCTGCCCATGACGGACACTGAGCTTGGTGAGTGCAGCCCACATGGCTGGGACCCCTCCCCAGACCATCTGACATGGGGTCCCTCTCAGCCACCAGGAGGAGTCTGTCCATCACATGTTGTCATCTCATCCCCGCCCCCTCTTCCCGTCTACCTTAGCTCACCTGGACCAGCTCCTTTCCCTCTGCCCTGGTCTGTGGTGCCTGTCCTCCCTGAAGAAGCCTCCAGAGGGCACCTGTGAGCACTCAAGTCAGGCCCTTCCAAGCCTCCCACCTCCCGTGGGTAAAAGCCCAAATCCTCCTGGAAGTTCCCTTGTACTTACCTGCTTGCCCTCATTCATTCTACTCCAGGCACACTAGCCTTCTTGCCCATCCTGGACCGTGTTCCCACCCCAGGGCCTTTGCACTGGCTGTTTCTTCTACCAGGAACTCTGCCCTTACATCCAGATGTCTCGTTCTTTCTAACTCCAGCTCTGTGCTCAAATACCACCTCCCAATAAGGCCTCTAAAATTGCACCGTCCCTCATGCATGCTGTGTCCTGAAACCTCCCCCCAGGCCCGGCTCTGATTTTTCTCTTCAGCACTGGTCGTCAGTTCCACAAAGCAGAAGCTGTGTCCTTCCTGAGTCTAGAACGGGGCCTGGCACTTAGCAGGTGCTGAAACCCCCAAATAAAATCACTCAAACTCTTCTCTATCATTCCCCCACCCCACCCGAGGCATATATTTGTTTGTTCAAATGTTCCTTAAGCACTGGCTGTATGCCAAGCCCTCTCTAGGTCCTAGGGATACGTCAGTGAACAAAGTTCTGCCTTCGTAGAACCTAAAGTCTAACGTGTACAGAAGTCAGATTTAAGGAGATGTTTCTGAGGAGGTGACTTTGCCCTGTCGTGCATGGAGGGAGGGAATGAGCTGTGCAGATGTCAGGGCAGAGACACAGGGAACACAGATCCGGGCGCAGGGGCGTACCTGGTGTGTTGGAGGGACAGCAAGGAGGCCCGTGTGTCTGGAGCAGTGAGCGAGGGGGAGAAAGGGAGGAGGGGAGGGCAGGGAGGGGACCGGGAAGGTCGTGCAGGGCCTTGTGGGCCCCGGGGAGCACTTGGGCTATTACCCCAGGGAGGTGGGACCCTGGAGGGCTGTGGGCAGGGGGCGGGGGCGGTGGGGCCTGACTTGGTACTCACTCACGCCCTCTGGTGGCTGCTTTTGGGAGGACAGACTCCGGGTGAGGAGAGGGTAGGAGCCAGGGGAAACCGGGTTCAGGTGAGCCCTGATGGGGCTGGACCAGTTGGTGGTAGGAATAAAGAGAAATAGACGAACTGGGGATAAAAGTGTTGAGACAAAGCAGCCACTCTTACTCATGGTCTCATACACATAGCTCTTGGGGTTGGCCTTGACCCCGCCTTCTAGAGACAGCCTTCCTTTGCACACATACCGGGAACTTCCAGCCGGGCCAGCAGTTGCAGACTCCAGTGCCCACAGCAGCAAGGGCCCACGAGGGCCACGTGTAACCAGACACCATGCTCCGTCCAAAGGGAGCAGCCTCTCGGCTCCGGCCAACTTTAGCCAGAGCTGGTTTGTTTGAATGAGATGCCAAATATTTGGGATGACTGGAAAGAATTGATGACAGACTAGATCAGGGTTTCCCAACTGTCATTGGAGCCAGGTCATCCTCTGTGGGGGGCTGTCCTGGGCACTGTGGGGTATGGAGCAGCCTCCATGGCCCCACCCGCTCGATGCCAGGAGCACCCCCAATTGTGACAACCACAGATGTCCCCAGACATTGCCCAGTATACCCTGGGGGCAGGATCACCCCCAGGTGAGAACCAGTGCTTTGCCTGTTCTAGAACGTCATATAAAGGGAATCATATGGGAATTCCCTGGCGGTCCAGTGGTTAGGGCTCCACGCTTTCACTGTCGAGGGCGCGGGTGCGATCCCTGGTCGGGGAATGCTACAAGCCACGTGGTGCAGCCAAAAAAAAAAAAAAAAAGGAATCGTGATTCCCTCATGGGTAGACAGCTCCTAATCATTATGTCCAATCTCTTTTCCCATTGGGATTGCAACATGTCACTGTTCTAGCTGTTAGCTGGGAAACTTCCATGGACAAAGTTCTCTGTTGCAATCTTGATTACCCCAAGGTACGGTTTATAGAGGAAAAGCAGGGCAAGTAGTTAACATTCCCCCTTTTTATTTATTGTGGCATCACGGGCTGGTTCACCAGTACCCTCCAAGTGTACGTAGTGAGTCTTTACATTATAGGTTTGAACACGAAGATTAACACGACCGACGTATTGCGATCCGAGGTATTTATTTTATTGACGCTTCACTTGTCCTATTATTTTCAACTGCTTGGAGCCCTCCTTGAGCTGACTCTGAGACCCCATGATTCTCCCTGGGAATCCTCGGCAGAAAGTCATGGTCTCTTGCCTTCTGGAGAAACTCGATGTTCTAGGTGGGGTGATGTTCCTGGTGGGGCGACGTTCCAGGCAAAGGATCTTAAGCCCTGCAGCGTGTGGCTTGAGCATAGCGTGTCGCTTGTCCTTTGTGTTTTCAAAACCTGACTCCAAACCTCTTGAAGGAAGGGACCTGGCTGATGTCTTCCGTCCTGTATCCCAAGTTCAGTGCCTGCTGGCCTCTTGTAGTGCTCAGACCAAGTCACACTTGGCTATGGGTCTTGACCCCCAAAAGTAGGGGGAGAAGCAGGGTTTGCTGGGAGGCAGGTTGTGAAGCAAGCCTGGGAGCCACTTCAGAGAACAGATCTGTCTGAGCAGCTTTGACCTTCTGCGCTTTCCTTTGTGTCCATCCACTAAGGGTGAAATCACTGTGCACAGTGGTGCTTGAGGTACTGGGGAGGTCTGTGAGTAAAGGTGCCATGTTAGAGCTAGGATATTACTCGTGGGCTCGGGGCGGGAGCACAGCCCTGCTCCCCCTCTCTCCCAGTTCTCCCCTTTGCCAAGGGCACTGCCCCCTCCAGGGGCCCTGCCGGCTTGCTCTGACATGCCTAGGCTCTGCCAGACATCCTTGGCCTAAATAACAAAGCTGCTTTCACTTCCAAGGGCAGAGCTCCCGGGTTCCCAGAGGGCCGTGGAGAAGTTCTGGCCATTAGGATGGGTTCAAAATATCGCTGGTTTGGGTTTAGTCTTTGCAAACCTGCCTTTGGTGGGAGAATGGGGCAGAGTCTGTTTTTCCCAAGACGCCAGCTTTTATTTTCGCTGCCTCTAAATGTCCCAGGTGTTTGGGGTTTTTGTTCAGTTTATAATTTATTTTTTAATCTTTTTGTAATTCATTTTAATTTTTTTAATTAAAAAAAATTTTAATTGAAATTTAGTTGATTTACAATGTTGTGTTAGTTTCAGGTGTACAGCAAAGTGATTCCGTTATATCTATTCTTTTTCAGATTCTTTTTCCTTATAGGTTATTACAAGATATTGAATATAGTTCCCTGTGTTATACCGTAGGTCCTTGTTGGTTATCTATTTTGTTCAGTTTTTTAAATGTCATCATGAAATGACCCTTCTGTGACATAGCTGACTATGTTAGACTACCTCCAGGCCATCTCCGGCCCACCGTCTGCTTTTGTAAATAAAGTTTTATTGGCACACAGCCAGGCCCATTCATTTACATTTACTCTGGCTGCTTTTGAATACCAATGGCAGAGTTGATTAATTGCACAGTAGAGCCTGGAAAGCTGAAAATATTGACTGAACTGGCCTCTTACAGAAAAAGTTTATTAATCCCTGGATAAGAGTATGTTCTTCCAAAATTTTTAATGTTTATAGTGTCAACGAAAATCAATAAGCAGCCAATAATAAGAAAAGAAAAGAGTTTTATTTGAGCCAAACTGAGGACTATACCCTGGAAGCCTGCTTCCCAGATAACTCTGAGAAACTGCTCCTGAGAAGCAGAGTTTTCAGCACAGTTTTTTATCTTGTCAGAACGAAAAACTTTAAACAATTCAGGGTTACATTTCTTCAAGGTTTCAAAAAAAGAAAGAAAAAAAGGAACAGACCAGCATGTACACGAGTCAGTATGGCCTTGGCACCTAGGAAGGAATCTTATCATCAAAGGAGGACCAGCATTTTGGTGTCCCAGAAAGGGAGGCATTTAATCTTGATTTTGAACATGGACTTTCTTTACTTCTGGCCAATGTGCCCTTTTCTTTAATAATTGAAGCAGATGTACAACGTAGGTTTGATAGGCCACACAAAGGCTATTTTAGGTAGCATCAAATTCAAGTTAACTCAGGTATAAGCCAGAATGACTTCCCTATCTATATCTTAATATGTGAAAATTTCTTTTATCAATAGAAACAACCGAATTCCCCTGACTGAAGTCTTACCTTGATCGAGCAAGGGGTCGATGGCACCATGTGGGATTTTGTTGCTTGATTTTCCCTTTTCTTTCATTTCTGGAACAGTGCCCAATCCAAAGGAGAGGCATATTTAGGTGGCTAAAGTGGGGATCTCACTCATCAGACCAGCCCCACTGTTCCTGCCTGACCAGAGCACATTTCTTGCGTTATCTTGGTCACGTGTACTCCCTGTTCTGTTTATTTGCTATTCTTTCAATCAACTTTGCCAGATTCTTTTAGAAAGGGAACTTTATCACTTACTATAAACAGATAAACTACAAATAGGTAATAAGAATAGCTAAACACTTGTTCATTTGCGTGCCTTTCTGAAGGCAGTGAAATCGCGGAGTCCTAACCCCTGGACTGCCAGGGAATTCCCCAGATTTCACATTTTAGGCATTTCTAACGCGGGTGGTCTTACAGAAGCGAAACTGAGGCTTTTTGACCAAATTACTTCTGCATCCAGGGGGCCACAAACATTTTCTTGACAGGCCAGGTAATAAATAATTTTGGCTTTTTTGGGCCATACAGTCTCTGTTGCAACTATGCAATTCTGCCATTGTAGCACAAAAGCATAGACAGTAGGTAAATGAATGGTTGTGATTTTGTGTCAATAAAACTTTATTGATAAAGGCAGGTGGCATTCAGCCCAGGGGCTATAGTTTGCAGACCCTGCCATAGGGCCTTACAAAGCCAGTGATTTATTAGGATCGGATTTAAACTCAGATCGGGTTACTTACAAAGCTCAAACTTTTATCACTACTATAGTAAAGTCTAAAGGGAGCAGGATAAGATAGGATCAAATTATCAAGACAGGTGGATTTCCATCCTGTTGCCTTGTAACTTTATGAGTATTTTCTGGACTAGATAGTCCGGACTTCCCTTAACAGCTGTGAAGATGGTTCTCCTATGTCTCAGACTTCTCCTCCCGTCAAGTATCGTGGTTAAGAACATGGGGCCTGGCTTCAGATCCTGATTTGTGACGTCCCAGCTGTGTGACCTTCGGCAAGTCACTTAACGTCTCTGAGTCCCCGTTTCCCTGTCTGTAAAAATGGGATAACGGTGTCTCCATCTTAGAACTGTTATGATTTAACAAGAATGCCCACAAAGCACCTAGAACATTGTGAAAGATTGGCCACTATTAATATATGTTAGGCGCTAATACAGGCAGGATTGGCAAACTTTTTTCTGTAAAGGACCAGATAATGAATATTTTAATCTCTGCAGGCTAAGAGGCCACATATTCCAGAGGCCACCTCTGTTGTTTGAGAGCAGCCATAGACAACATATAATAAACATAGACGGTTGTATTCATGGGTCGGGTTGTCCCGAGGGCCGTAGTTTTCAGACTCTCACGCCAGTCTCAGGGCTTTTTTTTTTTTTTTTTTTTTTTTTTTTGCCATGCCTCACAGCATGTGGGATCTTAGTTCCCTGACCAGGGATCGAACCCATGCCCCTTGTGTTGGAAGTGTGGAGTCTTCACCACTGGACTGCCAGGGAAGTCCGTAGTATAAGGCCTCTTGATCCTGGGATATTCAGTCCCTATCATACCCATTTAGCAGATGGGGAAAACCAAGGCAGGGAAATCCTTTTACACTTGCAGACCTGGGGCACAAACTCGGCCTTCACAGTGCTTCTCCTGCCTTCCCCCCGCAGCCCGCCTCGCCACCTCCCTGGAGGGCTTCGACATCGCCTCAGTGGCCCAGCAGCGGCAGGAACAGAGCTACTTTGTGCGTCTGGGCTCCCTGTCAGAGAGGCTGCGCCAGCGTGCCTACGAACACTCTCTGGGTAAACTGCAGAGCACCAGGCAGAGGGCCCAGGAGGCGCTGCTACAGCTCTCACAGACACTCAGCCTGGTGAGGCCCGCAGTGACGGGGGCGCTGGCCAGCAGCGTGTGTGCCAACAAACCCCTCCCCAGCCTAGTGGCTTATTCCTCCCCACACATCCGCCTGGACTCGCTCACGGGGCCACGGTCCTGGATGAGTTTGCTGGGGCTGCTGTAACAAAGTCCCACACACTGGGCAGCTTAAACACAGACGTTTATTGCCTCACAGTTCTAGAGGCTGGGAGTCCAAGATCAAGGTGTTGGCACGGTGGTTCCTTTTGTGGCCTCTCTCCTTGGTGTGTAGACGACTGTCTTCTCTCTGTGTTCTCACCTGGTCATCCCTCCATGCATGTCTGTGTCCTAATGTCCCCTTTTTATAAGGACACCAGTCATATAGGATTAGGGCCCACCCTAATGACCTCATTTTAACTTAATTACCTCTTTAAAGACCCATCTCCAAATACAGTCACATCCCGGGGTCCTGGGGGTCAGGGCTCCAACCTGTGAATTTGGAGGGGACACAGTTCAGCCCATGACAGGTTGGCTGGAGACTGGGTCTCTCGGTGTGGTCTCCTCCTCCATTAGGGTACCTCAGGCTTCCCCTGGCTGTGGCCTTAGGGATCCAGGTACAGCGGGAACACGTGAGCACTTTTTTTTTTTTAATTTATTTTTGGCTGTGTTGGGTTTTTGCGGCACGCGGGATCTTTCGTTGCGGTGCGCGGGCTTCTCTCTAGTTGTGGCACTGGGGATGAGCACATTTTTTGTTTGTTTAAAGTCAGTTTTATTTGAGGTATAACTTACATTTTACAGACAATGAACATCACCCCTTGTAAAGTATACAGTTTGAAGAGTTTTACAAATATAAACAGACATGTAACCACCACTGCAATCAAGATGTGGAACATGTTCATCACCCCAAAAAGTTCCCTCCTGCTTCTTTGCAGTCAAATCCTGCCGCCTGAAGTTTTTAATTTTTCTGTTCTCTAAAGAGGGAAATGTCTAATTTCTTTCCCTGTTTGCTTAGCTTCTACTCAGTACTATCTCCTCTCTTTTTAAAAAAATTTTAGATTGTGGTAAAATACACATTTTAACCAATTTTTAACCAATTTTAAGTGTATAGTTCAGTGGCAATCAGTACCTTCACATTGTTGTGCAACCGTCCCCACCATCATCTCCAGAACTTTCTCATCCTCCCAAACTGAAACTCTGTCCCCATGAAACACTCACTCCTCAGCCCCTCCCCCAGCCCCTGGCCCCCACCATCTACTTCCTTTCTCAATGGATGTGACTCCTCTAGGGACCTCCTGTGAGTGGGATCAGACAGTATTTGTCCTTCTGTGTCTGGCTTCTCTCACTGAGCATCATGTCCTCAGGTCCATCCATGTTGCAGTGAGTGTCAGAATCTCGTTCCTTTTTAAGACTGAGTAAAATATTCCATTGCAAGTGCTTGTTAAGCCTCTGCTTGTGCTCCATCTGCTTGTGTCCCATTGGCCAAAGCCCGTCACGTGGCCAGGCCCACTTGCAGGGCGGGGGTGGGTGAGGGGTGGGGAGAAACAGGCAAGATGGGAGGAGCTGCAGAGAATCTGTGGCCACTTTCTTTGCAAGTACCACACGGGGCACAAGCATGTTGATGACCCTGAAATCCACAGCCTGTGGCAACACTCTGAGAAAAGACAGCATCCCTCCCCCTTCTCTCCCCATCTCAGATGAAAGGACCGCCCCCGCTCCCTCTGGAATCCCACATCTAGGATTCCTGTGGATTCCCATGTGCTCTGCTGGTTTTGGTCAAGGGCCAAGGCAGCCACCCTCTCTCTCTGTGCTCCAGATGGAAACCGTCAAGCAGGGTGTCGACCAGAAGCTAGTGGAGGGTCAGGAGAAACTACACCAGATGTGGCTCAGCTGGAACCAGAAGCAGCTCCAGGGCCCAGAGGAGGATGCAGCCAAGCCAGAGGTACCCACCATGGGGGAGCATGGGATACCTGGGGCCCTGACTTCCCTCTCCCCACCTCTGCTTGATGGACCTACCTGCTCGGAACGCTTTCCCCAGCCTCGCCTCCCATTAACTGCCTTCAGGACCTGATGACACCTCCTCCAGGAAGCCTGCCTGTATTTCCACTCTTGGGTATAGGCATTGCTTCTGAACCATGGGACGCCTGATAGTGATGGGTCTCAACCTGCTGAATTCTAAGCCATGTCCCATTTACTTGAGTCCTGACTCCTTCCCTACCCCATCCCAGTGTCCCATCACATCCTTCAAATTCACCTGCCCGGTTCTGAGTGTCAGCTTCTCACTAACGTGCTCTGGCCCCTCCAATCTATTCCAGGCATTGGCCTCTTGAACGAGCCCTGACTTTTGCCACCTGTGCTGTCACTCATCTAAGCTTTCACTGAATCAGTGCCTTAGACAATTCTCATGCCTCATTCTGAACCATAGTCCCTCTCTCTTAGGGACTCCTAATATCCTAGCACAATAGCTTCTCAGCTTTACCTCTCTGGGCCTTGATTTCCCCATCTATGAATGGGATATAGGACCGTCTGCCAGGTTGTTAAGGTGAAATGAACACGCATGTTCACAGCAGCATGAGTCACGTCAGCCAAAAAAGTGGAAACGGCCCAAATGTCCATCAACAGATGATGGACAAACAAATGTGTCCCTCCACACACGGGAACATCACTCAGCCGTGAAAAGGAGAGAAGCAACCGACACTACAACATGGACAGACCTTGAAAACATGATGCTCAGTGAGAGAAGCCAGACAGAGAGGGACACAGTGTGTGATTCCACTGATGGGAAACATCCAGAACAGGCAAATACATAGACACAGAAAAAGTGGGTCAGTGGTTGTTGGGAGCTGGGAGAGGGGGAATGGAGAGGGAGTTTCTTTTGAGGTGATGGAATGTTCTGGAATTAGAAGTGCTCGTTGCAGAACCTGGTAAATGTACTAAAAAAATGTACACTTAAAAGAGTGAATTTACATACTTATACACACACACATTGACATGTAAGGCACATAGTAAGTGCTAAAAAATAATATTTATAAGGTATGGTGAATGTCTATAAATGCAAAACTGTTCAGCATTCAGACCCCAACCGTGGAAAACCGTCTCCCTTCCCCCCTCAACTGCTGAACGCAGCAGCCAGAAAATAGATATTGATTCTGTCGGCACCTCCCTGCCAGGTTCAAAGCCAGAGTCCTCCGGTGAGCAGGCCCAGGGCAAAGTCTTGCCTGCCAGCCTGCTTTGATCTCTCCGGCCCGGGGAATTTTCAAGGACCCGATCTCAACTGCAGTCTCCCCCACTGCTTACAACTTCTGCACAGAAAGTTCTTCCAGACCACCTCATTTTTTTAAACTTAAAAAAAAAAAAAACAATTTGGGCTTCCTGGTGGCGCAGTAGTTGAGAGTCCGCCTGCCGATGCAGGGGACGCGGGTTCGTGCCCCGGTCCGGGAAGATCCCACATGCCGCGGAGCGGCTGG
>NW_006787698.1:1090134-1091024 GCF_000442215.2 Lipotes vexillifer | reverse complement strand
AAAAAAAAAAAAAAAAAAAAAAACAATTTTATGTAGACATAAAATTCAGAATCTTGTACTTTAAAAAAGTTTTGAGGTATAATTCACATACTGTACAACTGACCCATTTAAATTATACAGTTCATGGGTTGTGTGACTATCACTGTAATTCAGAGCATCCCTGTCACCCCAAAAGGAGATCTCCCCAAAAGCAGGCCCCGTTTCCACACCCTCCTCCATTCCTGGCAACCACAAATGTACTTTGTCTCTGTGGCCATTTCATGTAAACAGAATCACACCCTGTGTGTCCTTCTGTGGCTTCTCTCACTGAGCATCATGTTGTCAGGGTCCGTCCACGTTGTAGCGAGTGTCAGGGCTTCACCCCTTTTTATGGCTGAAGACTGTTCCGTGTGTGGATGGACCACCTTTTGTGTCTCCATTTTCCAGTTGATGGGCATTTGGGATGTTCCCACTTTTGGCTACTGTGAATAACACCCCTTTGAGCCTTTGTGTACAACAAGTCTTTGCATGGACGTGTATTTTCGTTTCTCTTGGGTGGATGCCTAGTGGAGTTGCTGGGTCATATGGTAACTCTACAGTTTACCATTTTGAGGAACTGCTAGACCATCTGCCAAAGTGACTGCACCACAAGATACAAGGGTTCCAATTTCTCCCCAGCACGGGGGTGAGGGGGTATCTGCCTGTGGGTTAGAGTTGCACTTCCCTGATGATTAACGACGTTGAACATCTTTTCATGAGCTTCTTGGCCATCTGCGTATCTCTTTGGAAAAATGTCTATACCTGTTTTTTTTTTTTTCTGTACCTGTTTTTCAATTTGATCAGTGATTATCTCACACAGTTTGAAACTCAAAGAGCCCATATTCTTTTTTTTTTTTTTTTTTTTTTTTTTT
>NW_006787698.1:1072280-1088791 GCF_000442215.2 Lipotes vexillifer | reverse complement strand
TCTTCCCGGCCCAGGGCACGAACCCGTGTCCCCTGCATCGGCAGGCGGACTCTCAACCACTGTGCCACCAGGGAAGCCCCAAAGAGCCCGTATTCTGGACCACCTGTGCTCGACATCCTCTCCTGGGGGAAGGTTTTCCCCAAGGTGGGCGGTAGAACCCCCATCTTCTCTTTCCCGGGCTTTGGGTCCAGTTACCCTCCAACTCAGAGGGCCCTGATGGTCACCCTCCACCCCTTCTCAGCAGGTTGAGTCCCAGACACTCACCATGTTCCGTGACATCGCCCAGCAGCTGCAGACCACCTGCGCCTCGCTGGGCTCCAGCCTCCAGGGGCTGCCCGCCCACATCAAGGACCAGGCGCTGCAGGCTCGCCGCCAGGTGGAGGACCTCCAAGCCACCTTCTCTGGCATCCACTCCTTCAAGGACCTGTCCAGCAGCATCCTGACGCAGAGCCGCGGGCAGGTGGCCAGGGCCCGAGAGGCCCTCGACCACGTGGTGGAGTATGTGGCCCAGAACACGCCCATCACGTGGCTGGTGGGACCCTTCGCCCCCGGAATCACCGAGAAGGCCCCAGAAGAGAAGAAACAGAAGCAGGAGGGAGGCTCCTAGGGCCCGGGACCCCTCACTGGGAACACACGTCTCTAACTCTTCCAGCTCACCTCAGCTGCCACCTTGGGAAACTGAGGTCCTCAGAACCAACCAGTCCCTCACCCTGTTTGAGCTTGGAGGAAGCATGTCCTGAGCATCACAGCGGTCATTAGGACGAGATTTCCAGAAAAAAAAAAATTTGTTTTCTAGAAGGTTCCAAAACTTTTTTTTTTTCTTCCTCCAAAACCAGGAATATAGCTCTTACATCCACTCCTTTTTCTACATCAAGGCTCCTGGATATCAGCCTTGAGCTAAGGGACTTGAACTTCTGTGAAGTGGGCCTCCTGGGGATGGGGTAGGGGCAGAGCAACTGATACTCATTCTAGAGCTGAAGGGGGCTGAGGCCTTCCTGGTGGGGCTTCAGTGTTGCCTTAATAAATTTTACCTGCAGCTACGTCCAGGTTGTGTGTGTGTGTTTATTTTTCAGCAGCTAAACAACTCTGGGGTCTCTGTGTGACCTTCTCGGCCCTTTCTTTGCTTTGCTCCCAAGGGCGTGAACGGGACAGGGCCGGACCTGAAGGTCTGTGCCCAGTGCCTCGGACAAGGCCTGTCTGGGTTGTCAGAGATGCACTCACCACGCTTGCTTGGCTTGGAGAGAACCAGGTTGTGGGGGTCTTTCATCTCCCCCCGCCCACGTACCAGAGTCTTAGCCGCTGTGTCGTGTTCTGTTCAGCCAGCAGAAGCGAGAAGCCTGCTGCTTTTCCTGTCCTGGGCCTCCCCGGCCATGTTGGGGAACCGTGTGGCAGGCCGACCCCCAAAGATGTCCACGACCTGATCCCTGGGCCCTGTGACTACATTCCCTCACGTGGCAAAGGAGATTTTGCAGATGGGATTCAGTTAAGGATCTGGAGACAGGGAGATGTTCCTGGATTATCCGGGTGGACCCTAAACATCATCACAAGGGTCCTTTTAAGAGGGAGGCTGGGGGACTTCCCTGGCGGTCCAGTGGTTAAGACTCCATGCTTCCAGTGCAGGGGGCGCAAGTTCGATCCCTGGTCGGGAACTAAGATCCCACATGCATACCGCAACTAAGAGTTCACATGCCACAACTAACAAGTCCGCGTGCTGTGACTAAGACCTGGTGCAGCCAAAAAATATATAATAATTTTTTAGAAAAAGATGAACGAGTCTGGGGTTATAAAGTACAGCTTGGTGACTGCAGTTAACAGTCTTGCATTGTGTATTTGCTAAATTTTTTTTTTAATAAACATTTATTTATTTATTTTTGGCCATGTTGGGTCTTCGTTGATGAGTGCAGGCTTTCTCTAGTTGTGGCGAACGGGGGCTACTCTTCCTTGCGGTGCTCGCGCTTCTCATTGCGGTGGCTTCTCATTGTGGAGCATGGGGCTCTAGGCATGCAGGCTTCAGTAGTCACAGCAGGCGGGCTCAGTAGTTGTGGCTCGCGGGCTCTAGAGCTCAGGCTCAGTAGTTGTGGTGCACAGGCTTAGTTGCTCTGCGGCATGTGGGAATCTTCCCAAACCAGGGCTCGAACCTGTGTCCCCTGCATTGGCAGGCGGATTCTTAACCACTGCGCCACCAGGGAAGTCCCTGCATTGTGTATTTGAAAGTTGCTAAGAGGGTAGGTCTTAAAAGTTCTCATTTCAAGAAAAGAAATATTTGTGACTATGTGAGGTGATGGATGTTAACTAGACTTATTGTGGTCATTTCACAGTATATACTGAATACATATATCAAATCGTTATGTTGTACACCTAAGACAAATGCTGTGTTGTATGTCAATTACATCTCAAAAAAAAACAAACAAAAGGTTAAACATTTGGGGGAATAGTATGAAAAAGAACATGCAATGACAAATTCAAAATTAGGTGCCACAGAAAACCTGCCTGTGGACACTTAGTGATAAATACTTGCTGTATGTCAGGCACTGTGGTAAAATGATTTAGACTAAAAGTCTGCAAACTATAGCCTGAGGGCCAAAAGTACCCAAGGAGTTGTTTGTTTGTTTGTTGGCATGGCTAACAAGCTAAGAGGGTTTTAAAGCAAACAAAGATGCACAACAGAGACCTCCTGTATCCCGCAAAGCTGAAAATATTTACTATCTAACCCTTTATAGGAATAGCTTACCAACCTGTTTTGAGACCACTGTACAGGACTTCTTCCTGTTACATCTTACTGCTTAGACTTAAATATTTCTCCCAGTCCATAGAAGATGTGAACAAGGGTAAATTACTGATATTCACAACAATGTGGCTGAAACTCACAAGCGTGATGCTGAGTGAGAGGAGGCAGACACAAAAGCATCCGCACGCTGATTCTCTTTTGATGAACAAAACTAAACTATGGGACTTCCCTGGTGCTGCAGTAGTTAAGAATCTGCCTGCCAATGTGGCAGGGGACATGGGTTCAAGCCCTGGTCCGGGAAGATCCCCCATGCTGCGGAGCAACTGAGCCCATGCGCCACAACTACTGAAGCCCCCTGGCCTAGAGCCCGTGCTCCGCAACAAGAGAAGCCACCGCAACGAGAACCGCTTGCACTGAGACGCAAGAGAGTAGCCCCTGCTCGCCGCAACTAGAGAAAGCCTACGCACAGCAACGAAGACCCAATGCAGCAAAAATAAATAAATAATTCAATTAATAAAAAAAATAAAAACCTAAACTATGATGAGAAACCAGAAGGGTGGTTTCCCAGTGGGTAGGGATGTAGAAGGGGCCCTTGGGGACTTCTAGGGGATGGAAATGACCTCTATATCTCAATCAGGGAGTTGGCTACAGGGAGTGTGTACATACCCCAAAAAACCACTGAGCTGTCTGTCCATTTAAGCTTTATAGACTTTGGTGCCTATGAATTACACGTCAACACAAATTAAGACAGAGAAAGTAGCATGAGGTGGCGGTGGGGGAAATGAGCCCTTTTGTTCGCTTCCGGGGGGAGTGCAAAGAGGGACACTGTTTTGGACAAAATCGGGCAGTGTTTAGTAAGAGTGAGAAAGTACTCCACGTCTGATAAGTCCTAGAAGTTCCCTTTCTCTTCAGCCACCCTAGAGAAACCCTGTCAACGGAGTCACATAATCCTTTTTTTTTTTTTGGCCCCAAGGCATGCAGGATCTTAGTTCCCGGACCCGTGCCCCCTGCAGTGGAAGCACAGAGTCTTAACCACTGCACCGCCAGGGAAGTCCCATCACCTAATCCTTTTTATCAGCCCCAAGAGGCAGGTGCTGTAATGATCGCTGTGTTACAAGAGAGGGAAACTGAGGCAGGGTTCAGCGGTCCCCCCTGTGGCCCCACCTCATGGCAAGTGCCAGAATAAGGATTTGAACTCAGACTACCCTCCCCCTCACCCCATCCCCGCACTGTTCATAACCACCAACTTATAAGGTGTTAATGCCTTCCTGGGGGGGAAGAGTGGCAGGAACCAGCATGTCCAATGACAGGGGACTCAACAAACTGTGATATGGCAATGCTTAGTGAGACCATAATACACTTAAAAAGAACGACGTTGGGGGACTTCCCTGGAGGTCCAGTGGTTAGGACTCCATGCTTCCAATGCAGGGGGCACGGGTTCGATCCCCGGTCAGGGAACTAGGATCCCGCAAGCCGCGGGGCACAGCCAAGAAAAAGAACAAGTTTGGGCTACATATATCGGCTCAGAAAAATGTTGGCGACATGTCCGACAGAATAAAGCTAAGAATTGATACCGTCTATATCCAGGGTCAGCAAATCAGCAAACCACGGCCACTGTCTGGCCTGCGGCCTGGTTGTTTTTTTTGGCTGCCTTGGGTCTTTGTTGCTGTGCGCCAGCTTCCTCTAGAGCAGGGGCTACTCTTCGTTGCGGCGTGCAGGCGTCTCATTGCGGTGGCGTCTCTTGTTTCGGAGCACAGGCTCTAGGCGCGCGGGTTTCAGTAGTTGTGTGTGGCGCACCAGCGTAGTTGTTCCACAGCATGTGGGATCCCTAGGGATCAAACCTGCATTGGCGGGAGGATTCTTAACCACTGCGCCACGAGGGAAGTCCCTGCCACCTGGATTTGTAAATAAAGTTTTATTGACACACAGCTGACACCCATTTACTGAGGTATCACCTGTGACTGCTTTGGGGCTACAGCGGCAGCATAGGTAGCTGTAATAAAAACACTATGGTGCCTAAGACCGACAATATTTTACTAGCTGGTCCTTTACAGAAAAAAGTTTGCTGACTTCTGGCCAATTTGAATAAAAAGCAAAGCCAGACCAAAGGATACCAAATATCACATTCATGGATGCGTGTAAATGTGTGCAAAAGCAGAAAACGGAACGAATGGGCCCCCAAGTGGGAGTAGGAATGTGGACCTCAACCAGGACCTTCTTTTTTCTTTAAATGAAGGGAGGTGCACAACCACACCTGTCTGCAGGTGGTCAAATTTATCCGCCTACAGCCCATGGCTTCCCATGGTGACCTCAGATGTTCCAGGCGTGTTACCGTCTCTGAGCCTCAGTTTTCTCACCTATAAAATGGGCACGGTCAAACTTACCAGGAACAGTTGTTTTAAGACATGGATAAGGATTTCCCTGGCGGTCCCGTGGTTAAGACTCCACAATTCCACTGCAGGGGGCACGGGTTCAATCCCGGGTCGGGGAACTAAAGATCCCAC
This sequence comes from Lipotes vexillifer, assembly GCF_000442215.2. NCBI lineage: Eukaryota > Metazoa > Chordata > Mammalia > Artiodactyla > Lipotidae > Lipotes > Lipotes vexillifer. The sequence goes on along the minus strand of NW_006787698.1, from coordinate 1,083,559 downwards.
ATGCCACAGAGCGCAACCCCAAAAATAAATAAATAAATAAAAGACATGGATCAGATGACCACCAAGGTGTGTTTGGCCTGGGAACAGGCACCTAATGGATGCTCCAAAAATTGGTGATGGGTGTGGGGTGGAGAGGCATATGGGAAGATGGGTTTCATGCCTGCTCCGCCTCCAGCTCAGGAGGCCCTAAAGGCAGGGACCACTTCTTCCCCCATCCCCACCCCGATGTATCCCCAGAACCTAGACATGCTTGGCACACAGTAGGCGTTCAAGAAAATTTCTCCCTCACAGGCGACAGGCACTAAATGAGGCACTGAGGTTGGGGGACAGGGCTGGGGTGGGGGACTTAGCATCCTGATAACTACCATTTGCATTTCCCTCCCAAGAACCTTTCAGTGAACTTTGGCCTGGAGTCCATGCACCGTTTGGCAGAGCTGATGATAAAATTCAGGGTGTCCAATGAACCGATGGGAAAAAACCCTCATATCTTTATTTGCACTGACTCAACTGATATTTGCCATTTCCTCAATTATGAGTGAAGGACTTGTGGCTTTGTTTCTGGTAGAAAACCACAGGCATTTCCATATCAGATCACACTGCTGCAGGTGGCTCAAAATACAGCTGACCCTCGTTATTACTGAAAACTCACTGTGGGGATTAGATTTTGTTAGTTAATGTGGTGATACACACAGAGGTAGAACCCTAAGCCTGTTTGTTTGTTTCGGTATAGCTCTATTTCAAAAGTCTTTTTGAAGTGATTGTCTTGCAAGTATTTGAAAACAATTTTTTTGTGGTGGTAAAATATACTAAACATGAAATTTACCTTTTAACCTTTTTTTTTTTTTTTTTTTTTTTTTGGTTTTGACTGCGCGGTGTGGCACATGGGATCTTAGTTCCCCGACCAGAAATTGAACCCACATCCCCTGTGGTGGAAGTAGGAGTCTTAACCGCTGGACCACCAGGGAAGTACCACCTTTTAACCACTTTTAGGTGCACAGCTCAGTGGCATTAAGCACATTCACATTGCTGTGCAACCATCCCCACCATCCGTCTCCAGAACTTTCTCATCTTCCCAAACTGAAACTGTCCCCATGAAACAGTCTCCCTCTTCCGAAGTGGTGGCACCCACCACCTACTTTCTGTTTCTATGAATCTGACCTCCCTAGGGACCTCCTGTGAGTGGAATCACACTGTTTGTCCCTCCCTCTCTGGCTTATCTCACTGAGCACAATGTCTTCAAGGTTTATTCACGTTGTAGCTTGTCAGAATTTCCTTCCTTTTTAACATCGAATAATATTCCATTGTGTGGGTGGACCCCATTCATCCAAGGATGGATCACTAAGTTGTTGTTAATGAAATTTTTAATAAGTATATTTCAACATAGTGGACTTCCCTTTAACCTCCTATATGGGGCTTGATGCATCTAGCAAATGGTATTTTTTTTTAAATTAAAGTATCGTTGATTTACAATGTCGTGTTAGTTTCAGGTGTACAGCAAACGAATTCAGTTATATATATATATATTTTTTTCAGATTCTTTTCCATTATAGGTTATTACAGGATATTGAATATAGTTCCCTGTGCTATACAGTAGGACCTTGTTGGTTATTTTATTATTTTTAAAAATATTTATTTATTTTGCTGCTCCAGATCTTGGTTGCGGCACACGGGATCTCCGTCACCGTGTGTGGGATCTTTCGTCGCAGCATGTGGGATCTAATTCCCAGACCAGGGATCGAACCGGGGTCCCCTGCTTTGGGAGCACAGACTCTTAGCAATTGGACCACCAGGGAAGACCTGGTTATCTATTTTATATATAGTAGTGTGTATCTGTTAATCCCAGACTCCTCATTTATCTCTCCCCCGACCCCCTTCCCCTTTGGTAACCAGAAGTTTGTTTTCTATAGCAAAAGGTATTTTGACAAGAGGTTCCGGGTGACAAAGGGGCCCAACCAAAGGTACATTATTTATGGCTTTTGTGGGCCTCTTCCTCCACTAAAAAAAAAAATTAAATTACATTTTACAACTGTGTTGGTATAAAGACACATATAATTCAGGCTGGATTATATTCATTTTCTTTTTTTTTTTTTCCTTTCTGATTTTAAGAGAAATGAAAACATTTTCGTGGGTCCCAGAAGTATGACGGGCTCTGAGCACCGTGATTTAACTATGCCCAGTAGATATGTAAGCCCTGGGTTCAGGACCCCTGTGAATTTTATTTTATATATATATTTATTTTTTAGTTACAGGCTTTAGTTAGTTCTGCTCCCTGTGAATTTTAAAACGTCATGTTTGCAGCTTCAAGATATGCCATCTTGGGAATTCCCTCGCGGTCCAGTGATTAGGACTCTGCACTTTCCTTGCGGAGTGCCCAGGTTCAATCCCTGGTGGGGGAACTAAGATCCCGCAAGCTGCACTGCACGGCCAAAAAGGTATGCCATCTTGCTGTCCCTTTTCCAACCACATGGGCGTCCCCAAATCCCTCCAGGGTGGCCGTGATTCCCACCCCCGTCCCCCGCAATTATCCCATCCCTCTGTTCGGTGTCCTGGAAAACATTAATTACTAATTGAGATGAACTAATTTAAACACTCTGGTTGTTTCTCACTAGACGGTGGGCTCCCGAGGGCTGTCGTCACCCTTGACCCCTATTGTGGTCCCCAGCGCCCGGGCACCCCGGAGGTGCCCAAACGTCCCCTAAGTGGCAGCCGGCGGAGGGACAGAGGGCGTTGCTCGGGGCGTCTCAGGGACTTTCCCGGCCCCGCTGGGAAAGCGTGATCTCACCCCCTTCCTCCCTCCCCTCCAGACGCGGAAGGGGCGGTCTGGGGCCGTGCGCCTGGAGGCACCAGCGTGCCTTTCGCGCTCTGCCATCCGCTGGCACCGCCGCCAGGCCGTCCGGCCGCCAGCCCCAGCCCCGAGGACACGAGCGGCGCAGCCAGCCGCCCCCGCGATCCCTGGTAGGTGAGGAAGGGGCGAGGGCCGGCTGGGGAGGGGCAGGGGACCCCCGCAGGCCTGCAGGGGGCCCGGCTGCCCACGCCCCTCGCCAGGGTTCGAAGCCAGCTGCCCCGCACTGGGAGCTTTGGACGTCCTTGCGCCGCGTGTTCAGTGCCCCCCGCCCCACCCCGCCCCACCACGCCCCGGAGCTGCGCGGCTCCGCCTCTTGAGCCGCTCACTTGGCGGAAAGTCCCGGAAGTCGTGGCGAGCGAGCGTATCTTGCGTGAGGGGGCGCCGCGCTTCTCCCCATCGCCAGGGAGGCGGGGCCCGAGGCGCCCCAGCGCGCAGGCGCCGACCTCATGCTGAGAGCCCTGTCTCGCTTTGGACGTCCTTGCGCCGCGTGTTCAGTGCCCCCCGCCCCCCAATGCTCCAACACCCCTCCCTGGCCCAAGTCCTCCCCACCCCCCCAACTCTTCCCCAACACCCCGAATCCTCCCCGACATGACGTACTACCTTCTAATACTGCTTTCCTCCTCCGCGTTTCTGATTTCTTCCCCAAACTGGTCACTCTCTCTGCCCCAGCCCCGGTTCTTCCTGCCCGGTGATCGCCACCCCCCACTGCCGCTCCCCCAGCTCCTCCAGGGCCCCGAATCCCCACTTTATCCAGGGGCTTCCGTGACCCCCCTCCCACTGGGGGAGTGCACTTCCCTCAGCGGGTCCCATCCATCAGCTGAGATGGGTCTCGGGGAATCTTCAACCCCCTGTTCCCCACCCCTTCCCGTGGGGAACGGGGTTGGTTGGTACTTGCCCAGGAGTCGGTCCAAGTCTGCCCAGGCCGCTGGCACCACTCGGCTGGGCCCAGGACTTCTTCAGGGTACCTGTGTTCCTTTCCTCTTCTTGTGGCTGAGGCAGGGGTTTGGGGGAGGGGACACCACAGTGTGACCCAGGCAGGCTGAGGTCTGGGCTTCAGAGTTTGGGGGAGGGTTGGTAGTTGCCCCAGGCTGCAGAACCTGCCTGGGCCTCTGTGTCCTCCTCCAAATAAGGGCCATTCATTCATTCCTCAACAAACATTTATGGAGCACCTGCTGCATGCTAGGAGACACTGTTCAGTACACTGGGCACACAGTAGGGGCCAAATAGTGTCCTTATGGAGCCACAGGGAGCAAAAGTGTGACCTGTCACAGTAATGTGTGCCAAATGCAGAGGGCAGCTATCCGGTACCTTGGCCAGGCTTGAGGATTCCTCAGATCCAGGCATGGGAGGGGGTACTGCACATAGTAGGTGCTCAGTGAATAAAGGCAGGGGCCCTGCAGCCACGCTGCCTGGTTTAAATTACTGCCCCTTTACTTTCTACCTGTGTGATCCCGGGCAAGTCACTCTACCTTTCTGTGCCTCCCTTTTCTACTGGTAAACAGGCAGTCAAAATAGTCTTAACTCTCAGCGTTGTCCTTTGCTTTGCACAGTGCCCAGCACATAGCAGGTGCTCAGTAAACACTTTTTTTTTTTTTAAATATTTATTTGGGTGCCCCGAGTCTTAGTTGCAGCACGTGGAATCTTCGTTGCGGCATGTGGGATCTTTAGTTGTGGCATGAGAACTGTTAGTTGTGGCATGCATGTGGGATCTAGTTCCCTGACCAGGGATGGAACCTGGGCCCCCTGCGTTGGGAGCGTGGAGTCTTAGCCACTGGACCACCAGGGAAGTCCCCTGGAACATTTCTTAATTAGCCAAAAGGAGTGAAGTGTGCCCCTACTATGTTCCAGTCCTGGTAGGAGCCGATTAGGCTGTCTTCTTGGGGAGGAAGGATTCAAGCAGAAAACATTTATTGGGTGCCTACTGTGTGCCAGGTACTGCTCTGTCCACTCACTGATTTATTCAGCCAATAAGTATTTATTTATAAGGTATACTTATTTATTTATGTAAGTATACTGTGTGCTGGTCTCCAGAGATCCTTCCTGGAGATCACCACCTGGTCTGGATCCCATCATAGCTTGCTTGAGCCAGTGGTCACCTCCACCCATGTCCTCTCCCCACCCTCTCTCCTGCCCTCACCACCCCACCCCCAAATCTGTCCTCGCTGAAGTAGCCAGAGGGCACCTGTGAGCACCTGAGTTAGGTCCCCTCCCAGCTCTGCATGCAGCTCCCCAGGGCTCCCTCCTCTGTCTCACAAGGCCCTGCCCGACCTGCCCCGTCACCTCCCTGCCCTCCCCTCCTCCCTCTCTCCCCCTCGCGCACTCTGCTCCAGACACGTGGGCCTCCTCGTTGTTCCTCCAACACATCAGGTCCAGTCCCACCCCAGGACCTTTGCACATGCTGTGCCCACTTCCTGAAACTCTCTTTCCCCAGATTTGCACCTGAGTTGCTCCCTCACCTCCTTCAGGTCTCAGCTCCCGTGTGTCACTTGCTCCCAGAGGTCTCCCTTGATCTCCAGTTCTCGGCAGCCTTTCCCCAGTCCTTGCCTTTCTCCCCCACCCTGGCTCATTTTCTTGATGGCTTTATCCGTTCTCTGCAATGAACTACTTTCTCATTCATCCCGGGTCTCCCCCAACTAGACTGTGAGCTCCAAGAGGGCCGGGGGTCTGCAGCAGCACCTACAATAGCTCTTGGCACACAGTAGGTGCTCAATTAATATTCCCTCTGTGTGTGAAGAGGTTGCCCAAGAGTGTAGACAGTCCTGAGGAGGGGGTAGGCAGATTCCAGATTTGGTGAACAAATATAAAAGAAGAGAAAAAAGAAATTCTGCCAGTCTTTATTTCTGATTTGTACGGTTTCTTATATTGTTATTCTGAACTCTCGCTCAGGACGACGGCCACTCTCCTGCTGGTTTTACACACGAGGAAACTGAGGCTGAGAAAACAGGCTCCACCAGCTGGCAGGTGGCAGAGCCGGGTCCCTCACCCCGGTGGGTGCTCCCCCACCCCCACCCCGCTGTCCCCGGCACCCACTGTCAGGTGCAGAGTGGACTTTGCCCTGGAGGCTGTGGAAGCTGGGCAGAATGAAAGCCAGGTTTCCAGAAGGTTGGGGTGGCCTCTGGGCAGGGCAGATGGAGTGGACGGGGGACATGCCAGGGCACAGTGTCTGGGGAGGGGGTGCTGCATCGGTGCTCAGGCTGGTGGGCGGGGAGATGGAGGAGAAACACGGTGTGACTTTAGGCAATTTGCCAGGAGTGCAGGCACGGGAGGGCCTGCCTGGCTGATTCTTTTTTTCTTTTAATATTTATTTACGTGGCTGGGCTGGGTCTTAGCTGCGGCACGTAGGATCTTTAGTTACGGCACGCGGATCTAATTCCCTGACCAGGGATCGAACCTGGGCCCCCTGCATTGGGAGCGTATTTTTTTAAATTAATTAATTAATTAATTTATGGCTGCATTGGGTCTTTGTTGCTGTGCGTGGTCTCTCTAGTTGCGGTGAGCAGGGGCTACTTTTTGTTGCTGTGCGCAGGCTTCTTATTGCGGTGGCTTCTCTTGTTGCGGAGCACGGGCTCTAGGTGCACAGGCTTAGTTGCTCTGCGGTATGTGGGTTCTTCCCAGACCAGGGCTCAAACCCGTGTCCCCTGCATCGGCAGGCGGATTCTTAACCACTGTCCCACCCGGGAAGTCCCCGGGAGCGTAGCGTCTTATCCACTGGACCACCAGGGAAGTCCCTGCTTGGCTAATTCTGAGTCTGGCTGTGAGCTTTTCCACAAGCCCAGCCCTGAGCCTCTGCTGCGGGGGCCTCCAGCTCGGGTGCTGCTGGGGACAGACAGCTGTCAGGTACCCTAAGGCTCACGGAGCACCGAGGGTGTGCTAGACACGGCTCTGTACCATTTCTACACGGATTAACTCATTCGACCTATGGCAGTCCTCGCAGGAAGAGGTCATCCTTGTACCCAGTCCACAAAGGAGGAGACTGAGGCACCAATGTGCTTGTGGCCTGTCCAAGGTCACAGCCTGGAAGCCATACGGCTGAGATTTGAACCCCAAGCGCATGCTCCCACCCACTGCTCTCTCTTGCCCTGGAGCTGACTCATTTTGGGTGGGTGTCCCATAAAGGGGGCAGGCTGTGGCCAAGGGCAGGACAAGGGCAGCTGCCACTCTGTTCTTGCTGACCGTCTGGATTCCAAGAGAACCCAGAACACCAGAGTTTCACACAGCACCTCCTCTGTTCAGCGTTGGCAGCTAATTCAAATTTTCTTCTCACGCTGCTGCCCGTGGTGTAGTTGCGGGAGTTGGTGAACTTTTCTTCCTTTTAACATTTTACTGACCTAGAACCTGAATTCAGAATAGCACACAGATCCTAAGTACTGAACTTGAATTTTCAGAGTGAACAGTGCGTGATGCAGAACTTGATGTCTGGCCCCGTTCATGCCCTGTCCTTCACACTTTATCAGCTGTGCACTTTATTCGTTAAAAATTGGAGGGTGCATGTCACCACGTGATTGATTTTCTCTCTTTTTTTAATTGGAGTATAGTTGCTTTACAATGTTGTGTTAGTTTCTGCTGTGCAGCAAAGTGAATCAGCTATGTGTATACATGTATCTCCTTCTTTTTGGATTTCCTTCCCATTTAGGTCACCACAGAGCATTGAGTAGAGTTCCCTGTGCTATACAGTAGGTTCTCATTAGTTATGTATCTTTTTTAACTTTTTTTTTTTTTTACTGCAACGCGTGGCATGCGGGATCTTAGTTCCCCGACCAGGGATCGAACCCGGGCCCCCTGCAGTAGGAGCATGGAGTCTTAACCACTGGACCACCACGGAAGCCCCCTTAGTTATCTGTTTTATACATAGTAGTGTATATATGTCAGTCCCAATCTCCCAATTTATCCCACCTGCCCTGCCCCCTTGGTGTCCATACGTTTATTCTCTACATCTGTGTCTCTATTTCTGCTTTGCAAATAGGTTCATCTGTACCATTTTTCTAGATTCCACATATATGTGTTAATATACATGTGTCTTTGTCTCTCTGACTTACCTCACTCTGTATGACAGTCTCTAGGTCCATCCATCTTTTTTTTTTAAATTAATTTGTATTGGAGTCTAGTTGATTTACAATGTTGTGTTAGTTTCAGGTGTACAGCAAAGTGGCTCAGTTATACATATACATATATCCACTCTTGTTTCAGATTCTGTTCCCATATAGGTCATTACAGAGTACTGAGTAGAGTTCCCAGTGATTTTTTCTTTTTAAGTTACTAAACACGCAGCTGTTCCCAGGAGCCACTGAGAGGTGGAAAGAACAGTTGATCTGAGGGTCGTTGCTGGACTTTTGATATTTCAGTAAGTTTTGGCTGACTTGTGGTCCCACCTAATATAGTCATTGTTTTTATCCCATTTTGTTGCCGACAGCAAGCTCACATGAGAGATGGGAGAAACTATACACTTTGCCTTTCTCTCTTTTTTTAAAAATTAATTTATTTTATTTTTATTATTGATTGTTTGGCTGCGTTGGGTCTTCATTGCTGCATGGGCTTTCTCTAGTTGCGGCGAGCGGGGGCTATTCTTTATTGCAGTGCACGGGCTTCTCACTGCGGTGGCTTCTCTTGTTGCGGAGCACAGGCTCTAGGCTCATGGGCTCTAGAGCGCAGGCTCAGTAGTTGTGGTGCACGGGCTTAGTTGCTCCACGGCATGTGGGATCTTCCCGGACGAGGGCTCGAACCTGTGTCCCCTGCATTGGCAGGTGGATTCTGAACAGCTGCGCCTCCAGGGAAGCCCCACTTTGCCTTTCTGTTACTGCTCACTTGTGCCTGCATTATGGCAACAACGTCTGTCCTCCACTTTCTTCCAGTATTCTGGCCATGAGCTCATTTCAGGGGCTGTTTCAATTAAAACTAGATAAGTCTGTTTCTCAGGCCATATAACCAGGTCCACGTAAGCTGGAATCGCTGGCGATACACTTTGGAGACCACAGGCTCAGTGGGTTCTAGGGCCAGGCAGCCTGGCTTCCAATCCAGCTGTGGCCTTTACATACCTTTCCTCGACTAATTCTTCAAGATCTGGTGTGTATTTTTTCAGATCTTAATTCAGATGCTACATTTTTAACAGTTTAAGTGAAATCTGATCCTACCAAAACAAAGTTGGGTCTTTTTTTTTAAAGAGGAGATAATAGTACTTACATAATTTATTTTTTAATACATACAATTATTTAAATGCATTGTATTTTACACACGACAAAGCCTTGATAATTATTTTTTTTAATATCTATTTATTTATTCAGTTGCACCGGGTCTTAGTTGTGGAAGGCGGGCTCCTTAGTTGCGGCATGTGAACTCTTAGTTGCGGCATGCATGTGGGATCTAGTTCCCTGACCAGGGTTCGAACCCGGGCCTCCTGCATTGGGAGCGTGGAGACTTATCCACTGTGGTACCAGGGAAGTCCCCAAAGTTGGGTTTAATGGGGGAACTTTTTTTTTTTTTACACTGCCCCAGTTTTTCCATTTTAATGAATTAAATATGAATAAAATTTAATATTTACTTTCTCTCTGGTAGCTGTAGCCACATTTCCAGTACTCAGTAGCCACATGGAGCTGGGGCTGCCATAACAAAGTCCCACAGGCTGGGGGGCTTAAAAACCAGAAATTTATTGCCTGACAGTCTGGAGGCTGGAAGTCCAAGATCAAAGTGTCGGCAGGGTTGGTTCCTTCTGAGGCCTCTCTCCTTGGCCTGCAGACGGCTGTCTTCTCCCTGTGTCCTCACGTGATCCTCCCTCTGTGGGTGTCTGTGTCCTAGTCTCTCCTTCTTATAAGGACACCAGTCTTATTGGATTAGGACCCCACCCTTATGACCTCATTTTAACTTGATTACCTCTGTAAAGACCACATCTCCAAATGTAGTCACATCCTGAGGTCCTGGGGGTTAGGGTTTTAACATCTGAACTTGGTGAGGGGGGAACCCAGTTCAACCAATAACAGCCAGTTATCCCCTGTAATAATTATATGGGCTGGAGAGACAGGCATCTGGTCTTAGGGTTACAAACATCGGTGCCATAGGGCTGTTCTGCCTGTCGTTAGCTGTGCAATCTAAGTTTGCCCCTCTATGGAATGGGAAAAAAAAAATCATATGCCTGTTTCGTAGCCCAGGTGTTGGCAAACTTTTCTCTGGAAAGGACAAGAGAGTGAATATTTTCATCTTTATGGGCTACATGGTGTCTGTTGCAGCTACTCAGCTCTGCCATTGTAGCCTCAAAGCAGCCATGGACCCTGTGTAAATGAGTGAGTGTGTCTGTGTTCCAAGAAAACTTTATTTACTAAAACAGCCCATGGGCCATACTTTGTGACCCTTTCCTAGGGAGTTGTGCACAGTGTCATCAGGGCAGGCTTGACCAAAAATTTGAAGGAAGGTAGGGAGTGAGCTGTGGGGATACATAGGGGAAACAGTGTTCCAGGCAGAAAAGGAGCAGCCAGTGCAAACGCCCTGAGGCAGGACTGTGCCTGGCAAGTTTGAAGGATAGCGGGAAGGCCAGTGGGGCAATTAAGAGATATGATATACTAGGTTGTATATTATATATACATATACCCACTTTGTTGCCGTAAGTTGCCATATATTGATATTTGTTTTTGAAAGAAGCAAAAAAGTTTATGAAAAGAAAAAAGGAACTCTTCTCTGCAGTAATATATGGCTCATATTTAGTCTTTCTTTATGGAAAAATAATTCAGGAACTAAGAAAGCACTGAAGCAATAATTATCTTCCTTTTTTTGGGGGGGGGGACTGTCAGCTCCAAGAGGGAAGAGTATTCCTGTTTTATTCTTCTCTCTGTCCTGATACATTCAGTGTCCAATACATGGCAGATGCTGGAAAATTACTTCTTGAATGAATGAATGAATGCTGTGTATGTATAACTTTCGCCTCTTTGCACACTTCCTTTATTTATTATTTGCAACAAATATGTTCAGAGTTTTTACTCTGCGGTTGGCACATTGGCTTGCTTTTTTTTTTTTTTTTCTTTTAAGCTCACAAGTTCTCTTTAAAATATTTGAATCGATTGCTAACTTGACACAACTGAGCAGATTCCTGAAAATCTGCGTTTCTGGCTTCTCTTGAAAAGTTAGCAGATGTGATCCCACTGAGCCCATTTTCCTTCTTGGCAACACACGTGAGGCAAGACCACGGCATTTAGGCAGGTCGAGGCGGTTCTAGGTTTTCAGGTAAAAGCCCAAGTGCCCCCCTTTCCCCCTACTCAGGCCCACAAGTTCCTGCACGACCTGCCCCGTCCCCTCCCTGCCCTACCCTCCTCCCTCTCTCCCCCTCGCTCACTCTGCTCCAGACATACAGGCCTTCTCGCTGTTCCTCTAACACACCAGGCATGGTCCTGCCCCAGGGCCTTTGCACGGGCTGTTTCCTCTGCCTGGATCTCTCTTCCTTCAGATGTCTCCA
>NW_006787698.1:1070591-1072270 GCF_000442215.2 Lipotes vexillifer | reverse complement strand
CTCTTTCCCCATGTTTATGTCCTGTCGAAATCTCTCTTCTCATCAAGACCTTCCTAAACTACGTTGTTTAAAACTGCACACAGGGACTTCCCTGGTGGCACAGTGGCTGGGACTACACACTCCCAGTGCAGGGGGCCCGGGGTTCCATCCCTGGTTAGGGAACTAGATCCCACAGGCATGCCACAACTGGAAGTTCGTGTGCCACAACTGAGGAGCCCATGTGCCGTAACTAAGACCCGGCACAACCAAACAAAACAAAAACCCCAAAACTGCACCCCTCCCCCCCATTCTTGGAGTTCATGACTCTCCTTCCCTCCTTGTTTCTCCGCGGCATTCATACTGTGATATATCATGAATTTCACTCATGTATCCGCAGATCATTTTTCCCCCCCGCATACTAGGAAGTCAGCTCCATTTTAGGGTCTCTGCTATTTCCTGGTCCCTATCAGCATTTCAATATGTCAGGCCGCTTTCAATTTCGAAACAGCCAGACAGTCGCTCATCTCCTTGCGTCCTTCCTCCCCCCGCCCCGCGTCTCTCTGACGCTTCTCGGCCGCTTCTCTTCTGCCCACTCTGCTCGGTCACAACCCCGTCACTCCTCTGGAACCATCGACCTTGGTCCTGGGCCATTTGACATCCGCTCAGACTGAATTAAAAAAAAAAAGCTGAGTCATTTATACAGTGCCGTCTATGATTTATCAGCAAAGGGGGCTGACGGATGAATCAGCTCTTCATCTAGACCAGGCATCCTCAACGTCAGCACTTAGCAACATCTGGGGCTCGGTCATTCTCTTGAAGGGCTGTCCTGGGCACTGTGGGATGTTGAGCTGCATCCTGGCCCCCACCCACTCAATGCCAGGAGCACTTTTCCACGCAGTCGTGACAACAGAAATGTCCCCAGATGTCGCCATGTGTCCCCTGGGGGGATAGAGTTGTCCCTGGTGCAGATGCACGGTTCTTGGCTCGGGGGTGGGGCGGGTCCCAACGTGGGCACCAGTGGGGAACAGGCAGTAAGCCTAGCTGAGGGGCAGAGAAAGTGTTCTCGGCCCCCTGGACTGGACGTGAGGCTATGCTTTTTCCAAGTCTGAATGTGATGTAAATTGAGCGCCTGGGGATTTAAATTTGGGGGTTTGGGACACTCTCCATGGTGTCTTTGTTCTGTGTGCTTGGGAAAGACCTTTTCTCTGTGTGTGTTTTCTTTCTTTCTTTTAAATTTTTATTGGAGTAGAGTTGATTAACAATATTGTGTTACTTTCTGCTGTACAGCAAAGTGAATCAGTTATACATATACATATATCCGCTCTTTTTAAGATTCTTTCCCCATATAGGTCATTACAAAGTATTGAGTAGAGTTCCCTGTGCTATACAGTAGGTCCTGATTAGTTACCTATTTTATGTATAGTAGTGTGTATATATCAATCCCAGTATTCCAATTTATCCCTCCCCGCCTTTCCCCGCCGATAACCGTAAGATTGTTTTCTACATCTGTAACTCTGTTTCTGTTTTGTAAGTAAGTTCATTTGTACCATTTTTTTAGATTCCATGTATAAGTGATATGATACGGTATTTGTCCTTCTCTGTCTGACTTACTTCACTCAGTATGACAATCTCTGGGTCCATCCATGTTGCTGCAGATGGCATTATTTTATTCTTTTTTATGGCTGAGTAATAGTCCATTA
>NW_006787698.1:1062441-1070552 GCF_000442215.2 Lipotes vexillifer | reverse complement strand
TATATATATATATATATATATATATATGTACCACATCTTTATCCATTCCTCTGTTGATGGACATTTAGGTTGCTTCCATGTCCTGGCTATTGTAAGCAGTGCTGCAATGAATATTGGGGTGCATGTGTCTTTTCAAATTATGGTTTTCTCCAGGTATATGCTCAGGAGTGGAATTGCTGGATCATATGGTAGCTCTCTTTTTAGTTTTTAAGGAACGTCCATGCTGTTCTCCATAGTGGCTGCACCAATTTACGTTCCCACCAACAGTGTGGGAGGGTTCCCTTTTCTCCACACCCTCTCCAGCATTTATTGTTTGTAGATTTTTTGATGATGGCCATTCTGACCGGTGTGAGGTGATACCTCATTGTAGTTTTGATTTGCATTTCTCTAGTAATTAGTGATGTTGAGCATCTTTTCATGTGCTTTTTGGCCATCTGTATGTTTTCTTTGGAGAAATGTCTATTTAGATCTTCTGCCCATTTTTTTGATTGGATTGTTAGGTTTTTTTTGTTATTGAGCTGCATGAGCTGTTTGTATATTTTGGAGATTAATCCCTTGTGGGTTGCTTCGTTGGCAAATATATTCTCCCATTCTGTGGGTTGTCTTTTCGTTTTGTTTACCGTTTCCTTTGCTGTGCAAAAGCTTTTGAGTTTCATTAGGTCCCATTTGTTTATTTTTGTTTTTATTTTCATTACTCTAAGAAGTGGGTCAAAAAATATCTTGCTGCGATTTATGTCAAAGAGTTCTGCCTGTGTTTTCCTCTAAGAGTTTTATAGTGTGCAGCCTTACATTTAGGTCTTTAATCCATTTTGAGTTTATATTATTTTATTTTTTTAAGGGATTGGGTTTTTTTGTTTGTTTGTTTTAATTTAGTTAGTTATTTTTGGCTGGGTTGAATCTTCGTTGCTGTGCGCGGGCTTTCTCTAGTTGTGGTGAGTGGGGGCTACTCTTCATTGCAGTGGGCGGGCTTCTCATTGCAGTGGCTTCTCTTGTTGTGGAGCATGAGAGTATAGTCATTTTGATAATATTGATTCTTCCAGTCCAAGGACATGGTGTATATCTGTCCATCTGTTTGTGTCATCTTTGATTTCTTTCATGAGTATCTTATAGTTTTCTGAGTACAGGTCTTTTGTCTCGTAAGGTAGATTTATTCCTAGGCATTTTATTTTTTTGATGCGATTGTAAAAGGGATTGTTTCCTTAATTTCTCTTTCTGATACTTCGTTGTTAGTGTATAAGAAATGAAACATTTCTGTGTATTAATTTCATATCCTGCAACTTTACTGAATTCATTGATGAGCTCTAGTAGTTTTCTGGTAGCATCTTTAGGATTTTCTATGTATAGTATGTTAGCTTCTTTTCCAATTTGGATTCTATGTGTAGTATGTCAGCTTCTTTTCCAATTTGGATTCCTTTTATTTCTTTTTCTTCTCTGATTGCTGTGGCTAGGACTTCCAAAACTATGTTGAATAAAAGTGGTGAGAGTGGACATCCTTGTTCCTGTTTTTTTTTTTTTAAGCGTTTTAAAAAATATATATTAATTTAATTTATTTATTTTTGGCTGTGTTGGGTCTTTGTTCCTGCATGCGGGCTTTCTCTAGTTGTGGCGATCGGGGTCTACTCTTCATTGTGGTGCGCAGGCTTCTCATTGTGGTGGCTTCTCTTGTTGCAGAGCACGGGCTGTAGGCACACGGGCTTCAGTAGTTGTGGCACACGGCTCAGTAGTTGTGGTTCATGGGCTCTAGAGGTCAGGCTCAGTAGTTGTGGCGCACGGGCTTAGTTGCTCCGCGGCATGTGAGATCTTCCCGGACCAGGGCTCAAACCCGTATCCCCTGCATTGGCAGGTGGATTCTTAACCACTGTGCTGCCAGAGAAGCCCTGTGCCTGTTTTCTTATCAACAGTATTGGAAGGAAATATTGCTGGCCCCATTCATACATTGATTCATTCATTCAACAAGTATTTGTTAGGTACCTGCTGTGTGGTTCCACAAACCCTCACCCTTTGATGCCCATGGTGACTGGGAGGCAGACAGATGTGGAAGGTTTAACACACAGGAAAAGGTCACCCAGTGGCCAATTCTGTTGTGGGGGGACATGGAGAGACAGACTGGGATAGAGAACCGGGGTGGTCATGGAGGGCTCCCTGAGGTTGCACCATTGTACCTGGGGGCTAAGGATGAGCTTCAGGTCACCCAGGCAAAGATCTGGGGTAAGGTGCTCCAAGCAGAGGGAACAGTGCATGCAAAGATCCTGAAATGGGAACCAGCTTGGCATTTTTCAAGAAATGGAGAGAAGAGGAAAGAGCCTCCAAAGGGCTTAGCAGCAGTGTTAGGCATAGATCTGGGCCTTGGTCATGGTTAACTCATCATAGTAATAATGCAACCTGTATCAGTTAGCTATTGCTGTGGAACAAATTACCCCAGAACTTCGTGGCTTCAAAACAACAAACATTTATTATCTCATATAGTTTCTGAACATCAGGAATCTGGTGGCAGATGAGCTGGGTGGCTCTGGCTCTAGGTCTCTGATGAGGCTGCAGTTAGGCTGTCTGCCGGGGCTGCCTCATCTGAAGGTTTAACTGGGGCTGGAGCCTGAGATTGGCACCCCCATGTGGCTGGAGGTGGGGAGCCTCAGTTCCTCCCCTGGTGGTCCTTTCCAGAGGACCACTCACATCATGGTTTACCCCCGACAGAGTGACAGAGAGAGTGACTAAGAAGGAAGCCAGGGCTTCCCTGGTGGCACAGTGGTTGAGAGTCCGCTTGGCGATGCAGGGGACACGGGTTCATGCCCCGGTCCGGGAAGATCCCACATGCCGCGGAGGGGCTAGGCTCGTGAGCCATGGCTGCTGAGCCTGCGCGTCCGGAGCCTGTGCTCCGCAACGGGAGAGGCCACAACAGTGAGAGGCACAAAAAAAAAAAAAAAAAAAAAAAAAAAAGAAGGAAGCCAGTGTCTTTTATAACCTAATGTCACAGGTGACACCCTATCACTTCTGCCATATTCTATCAATCTCACAGAACTCTGGGACAACAATGGAAGGACCACCCAAGGCTTGAATACCAGGATGTGGGGTCACTGGTGGCCGTCTAGGAGGCTGACCCTTCCTGAGTGACTTCCAGTCATTGGGCTCAGAGCTTTCCATATGTTAACGCAACTCAGCTCCCTGAAACAATCCCATAAGTGGGCTTATTATCATCCTAATAGGCAGTATAGTCTTGTAGTTACACACATAGCCTCAGCCTCTAGAGCCAGACAGCTTGGGCTCAAATCCCAGCTCTGGGAATTCCCTGGTGGTCCAGTGGTTAGGACTCCATGCTTCCACTGCAGGGGGTGCAGGTTTGATCCCTGGTTGGGGACCTAAGATCCCGCATGCCTTTTGGACAAAACAAACAAATCCCAGATCTATCACCGGCTGTGTGACTTGGGGCAAATGAAATCACTTCTCTGGCTCAACTTCTTCCTCTGTGAATGGGGAAGATAGTAGCAGCTACCCTCTGGGTGACACCAGGCAGGTGCCCCTGCTGTCCTCTTGCAGAGGAGGAGAGGGAAGGTGGGGGAGGTGAGAAGTCTTGCCCAAGGTCAAGGTCTGGTGATAGGTCTGGTGGGTTTTGAAGACACTGGGGGGGGCGTTGTCTGGGCCGCCTCCCAGAGCCCCCTTTCTGGTGATAACCATGTCTTTCTGCTTCACAGGTCTGCCCTGCAGCCCCCAGGGGACCTAGTACCCGTGAGCAGGTAGGGACACCGGGCCTGCAGCGCAGGGGGGCGGCGTGTGGAACATGACTCCATCACCCAGTGCTTCTCCGGCCACCAGATGCCACACCCACCTGCGCCCATGGCCAGCACAGGGCCGTCGCTTTCTGGCACCTTTGACATTCTAGACGCAGCGGGCCAGGATAAGCTCTTGTATCTTAAGCACAAACTGAAGACCCTGCGGCCAGGCTGCCGGGGGGCGGACCTCCTGCATGCCCTGGTGCTCCTAAAGCTGGGCCAGGAGACCGAGGCCAGGATCTCCCTGGAGGCGCTGAAGGCAGACGCTGTGGCGAAGCTGGTGGCCCGCCAGTGGGCTGGTGTGGACAGCACTGAGGCCCCAGAGGAGCCCCCAGACGTGTCCTGGGCCGTTGCCAGGGTGTACCACCTTCTTGCCGAGGAGAGGCTGTGTCCAGCGCCAATGCGGGAGGAGGCCTACCGCGCAGCCGTCCGTGCTTTCAGGTCCAGGGACGACCCCCAGCTGGGGGAGCTCCAGGAAGAGGCACGAGACCGGTGCGGATGGGACGTCCTTAGGGACCTGGAGGGCATCCAAACTCTCCACTCCGATCTGGGGTGCCTCCTGCCGTCCTCGGCATCACCCTCCGGGACCCGCAGCGATCCGCGGCCCATTGTGGGCCTTTCGGACTGGAGCAGAGGGCATTCCCTGAGATCCACCGGCAGCCCGGCCTCCCTGGCCAGCAACTTGGAAATTAGCCAGTCGCCCACCATGGCCCTCCTCAGTAGTCACCACAGCCCCCACGGGCCCAGCAAGCTGTGTGACAAGCCCCGGGCCAGCCCGGTGCCCGAGCCTGCCCCTATGGGCTGCCAGGAGCCCGAGGAGATGAGCTGGCCCCCATCAGTGGAGGCTGCCTGGGTTTTGAAGACACTGGGGGGGGCGTTGTCTGGGCCGCCTCCCAGAGCCCCCTTTCTGGTGATAACCATGTCTTTCTGCTTCACAGGTCTGCCCTGCAGCCCCCAGGGGACCTAGTACCCGTGAGCAGGTAGGGACACCGGGCCTGCAGCGCAGGGGGGCGGCGTGTGGAACATGACTCCATCACCCAGTGCTTCTCCGGCCACCAGATGCCACACCCACCTGCGCCCATGGCCAGCACAGGGCCGTCGCTTTCTGGCACCTTTGACATTCTAGACGCAGCGGGCCAGGATAAGCTCTTGTATCTTAAGCACAAACTGAAGACCCTGCGGCCAGGCTGCCGGGGGGCGGACCTCCTGCATGCCCTGGTGCTCCTAAAGCTGGGCCAGGAGACCGAGGCCAGGATCTCCCTGGAGGCGCTGAAGGCAGACGCTGTGGCGAAGCTGGTGGCCCGCCAGTGGGCTGGTGTGGACAGCACTGAGGCCCCAGAGGAGCCCCCAGACGTGTCCTGGGCCGTTGCCAGGGTGTACCACCTTCTTGCCGAGGAGAGGCTGTGTCCAGCGCCAATGCGGGAGGAGGCCTACCGCGCAGCCGTCCGTGCTTTCAGGTCCAGGGACGACCCCCAGCTGGGGGAGCTCCAGGAAGAGGCACGAGACCGGTGCGGATGGGACGTCCTTAGGGACCTGGAGGGCATCCAAACTCTCCACTCCGATCTGGGGTGCCTCCTGCCGTCCTCGGCATCACCCTCCGGGACCCGCAGCGATCCGCGGCCCATTGTGGGCCTTTCGGACTGGAGCAGAGGGCATTCCCTGAGATCCACCGGCAGCCCGGCCTCCCTGGCCAGCAACTTGGAAATTAGCCAGTCGCCCACCATGGCCCTCCTCAGTAGTCACCACAGCCCCCACGGGCCCAGCAAGCTGTGTGACAAGCCCCGGGCCAGCCCGGTGCCCGAGCCTGCCCCTATGGGCTGCCAGGAGCCCGAGGAGATGAGCTGGCCCCCATCAGTGGAGGCTGCCAGACCCCCAGTGCGGCCAAACAGCCCAGCCCCCAGGCTTCCCGAGGTGGCCGCAGATGCATGCCCCGCCAGCCTGCATGACCCCCCGGAAGCTCCGAAAAACAGCAGTCACTACTCGGTGGAGTGCACGGATGTGCCAGCAGCTCCCAAATCTCTCCCCTCGCCTTCCAGAAACGTCTGCCCTGTCGCGGATCAGACGCCAATCCAACTTTCAGAGGAAGACACCACTTACCCGGCGGCTCAGCCACGCCCACCGACTCCATCGGCCCCCAAAACGTCCCCTCCCTTTTCGTCTCCATCGACCCCTCCTAAGGCTCACCCTACCGTCTCGAAGCCTGGGCCTCCTCCTCCGGAGCTGGAGTCGTCGGAGCAGAAGTTCTATAACTTTGTGGTGCTGCACGCTGGCGCTGACGAGCACATCGCGCTGCGCGTGCGCGAGAGGCTGGAGGCCCTGGGCGTGAGCGACGGCGCCACCTTCTGCGAAGATTTCCAGGTGCCAGGGCGCGGCGAGCTGCACTGCCTGCAGGACGCCTTAGACCACTCGGCCTTCACCATCCTGTTGCTCACCTCCAACTTTGACTGCCGGCTGAGCCAGCACCAGGCGAACCATTCTCTGATGAGCAGCCTCACGCGGCACGGGTGGCAGGATTGCGTGATCCCCTTCCTGCCCTTGGAGAGTTCCCTGACCCAGCTCAGCCCCAGCACTTCCAGCCTGCTCACCGCCCTGGTGTGGCTGGACGAGCGCTCCCCGATCTTCGCCAAGAAGGTGGCCAACACCTTCAAGTCCCAGAAGCTGCGGGCCCGCAAGGCAAAGTGGAGGAAGGAACAGGATGTCCGGGCCCTGCAGGAGCACAGCCAACACCTGGAGGGTGAGCGGCAGCAGGCAGCGGCGTGGAGTGCCGCGCACTCAGCTTTCCTCCATAACTACCTGTCCTACCAGACGCAGATGGAGAAGCTCCAGGTAGCTTTCGGGAGCTACATGCCATTTGACACTCAGCTGCCTTCTGTGCTTCAGGTGCCCTTTGGGGGACCGGGGCCCCTCGGAGCCCCACCACCACCCTTTCCCACCCAGCCGGGCCATCGGCCGCCGCCCCTGCCTCCTTGGCTGGCGGGCATGCCCCCGCCGGCTTTCCCGCAGCCCCCGGTGGCTTTCCCGCAGCCCCCGGACTTCCCACAGACTTCACCCGTGCACTCTCCGAGCTCTGGGCTGCAGCCCCTCATCATACATCATGCACATATGGTACAACTGGGACTCAACAACCATATGTGGAACCAGAGAGGGACGCAGGCGCCCGAGGACAAGATGCCAGAAACGGAATGACCAAGTGAGTGGACCTGATGACCTCGGCCTTGATTCCCCATCTCCAGGGGTCAGTGGAACGTGGGGTCATTTGCTACTTTCAGGACACTGCCGGGAAAATTGACCGCATGACTTTCTGGCCCTCGAGGTAGCCAGAATTGGATTTGTTTACAAATTCTCAGTCAGTCCCTCCCTCTCTCTGGACCGTGGTGGTGGGGAATGGGTTGGGGGTATGGGTATGGTGTGTTTTTTTTTTTTTCTGTACGTGGGCCTCTCACTGTTGTGACCTCTCCCGTTGCGGAGCGCAGGCTCGTGACGCGCAGGCCCAGCGGCCATGACTCACGAGCCTAACCGCTCCGCGGCATGTGGGATCTTCCCGGACCGGGGCACGAACCCGTGTGCCCTGCATCGGCAGGCGGACTCCCAATCACTGCACCACCAGGGAAGCCCCATGGGTATGGTGTTTTAATTGTAATAAATATTTATTGAATGCTTTGACAGCGCCATTGTCCTCTGGGAGACCTCTGCCTGGCCATCTGTCAGGATAAAAACGTAGCTGCTATTGCCATAAAAGGGACAGGAGCCAAAAAGTTGCGCACGTTTGCTTTCATTTCATTGGTCAGGATATAGTCACATGGCCCATCTCCGGCTGCAAAGGAAGCTGGGAAATGTAGTCCTCTGATGGGTCACGTGCTTTGCCAAAAGTGTTGGTTCTAATGCCAGAGAAGGTAGAGAGAAAAGACATTGTGAGTACATTTAGCTGTTTCTGTTGCAGCCCTTTTTGGGGGAAGCGGGGGTCTGCTTTGATGCTCCCACCAAGGCTGGGCTCTGATCACACTGTGTAATCTTCAGCAAGTGCCTTCACCTCTCCGAGCCTCTGCTTTCTTATCTGAGAAATGGGTTTATGAAGCCATTGTTCCAAAGTCATCAGCAGATCGTGTGCGATAACAGTGAAATACCAGGGACAGTGTAAGTGCTCATTAACTTTGTGCCCGGTATGAAGGGGATTAATCTTTTTCAGGGTCTCAGACCTTTTGAGAATAAGAATAGAATTAATATTTGTTGAGCACTCACCATTTATCCGTCTTGGAGGCTTTTTTTTTTTTTTTTTTTTTTTTTTTTTTTTTTTTTTCCTCTCACTGTTGTGGCCTCCCCCATTTGCGGAGCACAGGCTCCGGACGC
>NW_006787698.1:1059144-1062402 GCF_000442215.2 Lipotes vexillifer | reverse complement strand
GCGGCATGTGGGATCGTCCCAGACCAGGGCTCGAACCCTTGTTCCCTGCATTGGCAGGCAGATTCTCAACCACTGCCCCCCCAGGGAAGCCCCGTCTTGGAGGCTTTAAATCTAAACTTTTTTTTTTTTTTTTTTAATTTTTGGACTCACTGCACGGTATGTGGAATCTCCCTGACCAGGGATCTCCCCGACCAGGGAATCGAACCTGCGCCTCCTGCAGTGGAAGCGCAGTCTTAACCACTGGACCACCAGGAAAGTCCCATCTAAACGTATTTTAATCCTCAAAAATGAGCCCCCCGCCACGGTAGAAGCTTCTGTTGCTGGTCCCCATTTTACAGATGGGGAAAACCGAGGCAGAGAGAGGTGAATCCTGGTCCTCAAAGTCACACAGATCGGAAGTGGGGAGATTGCAACGAAGTAGTCGGATTTCCAAGGGAGGGAATGAAAGCCAGCCCAGGAAGGGCTATGTGGGCCAGGTGATCCGGGAAGCTGCAGGCCTCCTCTTGCCCAACAGCGTGATTTGAACACTGACTTAGCATGCCCTTTCCTCCTCCACCAGCCACCCCAAAGGGCGGGCCTGGTGTGAATCACCCAGACTGTCACGCACCACTTACTATTTTAGTCGCTGACTCAGATTTTGTTGAAGGTCTGCTTCCGGCTTCCCTGCCGTGACATGAAACTTGGGGAGATTGGATTCTCCGGGTGGGGTTGTGGAAACAGACAGTTTCTTTTCTTTTCTTTTTGGCCGCTGTGGTGTGGCTTGCGGATCTTATTTCCCTGACCAGGGAACGAACCTGGGCCACGGCAGTGAAAACCATTCGACCACCAGGGAATTCGACCACCAGGGAAGTCTCAACCTTTCGACCACCAGGGAATTCCCAAATAGACGGTTTCGGATCACTAAGGCTAGAGTCAGCTGCAGTTAACAGGCCATTTTTGCAGTTGACCAATATTTATTGAGCTCCTACTGTGTGCCAGGATTGTCCCAGACACTGGGGTGCAGTGGGCGCGAAAACAGATGTGAACCATCCCCTGCTCTCTTTTCAGTCGCAGGCAGAGGCGGAGGGAAGGGAGCGGTGAATGAATCATCAAATGAGGAAGCAAGATAATTTCAGAAACTGAGGAGATTTCAGAAGAAATAAACTGGGCATGCACGGTGATGGGGGTGCCTCAGGAGGAGGAACTTTGGCCCAGGTGGCCAGGAAGGCCTCTCTGAGGAGGTGGCATTAGAGCCAAGACCTGGAGGAAGAGCTTGGGAAGGAAGGGATAGATCTTCTGGGCAGAGGAAACAGGCAGTGCAAAGGCCCTGGGGCAGGACCGTGCCTGCGTTGTTGCATGAACAGCAAGGATGGGCAGAGTGAGTGAGGAGGAGAGAGGGTGGTGAGGACCGGGAGGGGATGGGGCAGGTCATGCAGGGCCTTGTGGGTCTCAGGGAGGACTTGGGCTTTTACCCCCAGGGAGGTGGGACCATGGAGGGCTATGGGCAGAGGAGGGGCGGGGCCTGACTCAGGTGTTCACGGGCGACCTCTGGCTGGGGCGGGGAGGGCAGACTGGGGAGCAAGGGTGGAAGGTGGGAGCCCAGAGGGGACTGGTCCAGGCCAGTGAGGATCGGGGCTGGACCGGGTGGAGGCAGAGGAGGGAGAAGTGGGCCCATTCAGAATGTGAGCCCCTATTTCATCCCTGAGATGTTGTGAGTCGCAAGTCACAGCCCTTTTCCGGGCCTCAACTTTCTCACCTGTACCATGGACATAGTGACCTCCAGTCTGGAACTCCAGTACCTACATGTCCCTGTGTC
This sequence comes from Lipotes vexillifer, assembly GCF_000442215.2. Lineage (NCBI taxonomy): Eukaryota > Metazoa > Chordata > Mammalia > Artiodactyla > Lipotidae > Lipotes > Lipotes vexillifer. The sequence goes on along the minus strand of NW_006787698.1, from coordinate 1,060,607 downwards.
AACCCAGTATATTTATCTATTTTTATAAATTTATTTATTTATTTATTTTAAAGTTTTGGCTGCATTGGGTCTTCGTTGCTGCGCATGGGATTTCTCTAGTTGCGGCGAGCGGGGGCTACTCTTCATTGTGGTGCACAGGCTTCTCATTGCAGTGGCTTCTCTTGTTGCAGAGCATAGGCTCTAGGCGTTCAGTTGTTGTGGCTCGTGAGCTCTAGAGCACAGGCTCAGTAACTGTGGCACACGGGCTTAGTTGCTCCGTGGCATGTGGGATCTTCCTGGACCAGGGTTCAAACCCATGTCCCCTGCATTGGCAGGCGTATTCTTTCTTAACCACTGTACCATCAGAGAAGTCCCCAACCCCGTATATTTAAAGGATGATCATTTTGAAATCCCTGGGCTAAGGTCTTTATGTGCTGTATGAACACACTTAATCCTCTCAACCGCCCCAGGAGCTAGAAACAATGTTCCCAATTTACAGATGAGGAAAGTGAGGCCAGGAGGGGTGACGTCATTTATCCAAGGTCACACAGCTTATAAGTAGCCTTCTGGGGCAGGAGAAGGAGCCAGGCATCTCTCTACTGGATTCTAGCCCATATGGAGACTCTCCAGCCTGTTAATTTATGACCTCCGTTTTTTATTTTTATTTTATTTTATTTTTTGGCTGTGCTGCACAGCATGTGGGATCTTAGTTACCCAACCAGGGATCGAACCGGTGCCCCCTGCACTGGAAGTGCAGAGTCTTAACCACTGGACTGCCAGGAAAGTCCCTAGATTTTTAAAATTCTTTGAAATATTCCTGTTCATTTTGTTACTTGTTAATTTGTGGCTTCTCCACTACACCCTGCCCACCCTGAGAGAGCTGGAGGCCCATGTGTCTTGGTCACTGCAGTATTTTCAGAACCCAGCACAGGATGTGGCACACAATAACTGTTCAGTAAAGTGAATCCTTCTGACAAACAATTAGTGAGCACCTACTGTGTGCAGAACATACTGGGTGCCCTGGACACAGACCTGGTCCCTGCCCCCATGGAGCTCACTGGGCAGTGAGTGGAGAGGACATGGATTCCTCCATCCATTTAACCAACCAACATTTATTGAGCTCCTACTGTGTGCAGGCCCTTGGGCACAGGGATGACTGAGTAGTCACCCTCTCGGGTGACCTGAGACACCCCCATTCTGTCCTCTCAGGGCTCACTCTCCAGTGCCAGAGACAAGAGTTATGGGGAGACCAGGCCTGTGATGAAGTGTAGGGGGCTGTGGAGGCCCAAAGGGGACCCTTGACCAGCCTGGGGGGAATTAAGAGAATCTTCTGGAAGGAGGAAGTAAGCTGACACCAGAGGCCTAAGTCGGAATGAGCCATTCGTGGGGAAAAGTGTCCCTGGGGATGGGCACAGCATGGGCAAAGGCCTGGAGGGGAGACCACGTAGGGAAGGGCAACTTCACACACGGCCACAATTCCTGCT
>NW_006787698.1:1057274-1059048 GCF_000442215.2 Lipotes vexillifer | reverse complement strand
GCCCCCATTCCCTGCTGCCCCAGCGCCCCCTGGTGGCAGCCACCACCTCGGAGGCCAGCCTACCCCACATGGCCCCGTGGGCCTTGGGTATTTCCTGGAGAAGTCCCATGCCCCCTCTTGGCCAAACAGCCTTAAAGAAAAATAGGGGGAAATTTTTTGAAAAGTTTCCCCTTTTTTCTTTATATATTTTAGATTGTGACTTTTTTTTCTTGGCCACGAGGCATGGCACGTGGGATCTTAATTCCCGACCAGGGATGGAACCCGGGCCCTTGGCAATGGGAGCACAGAGTTCCTACCACTAGACCACCAAGGAATGCCCTAAAATCCGTTTTAAACTGCACTTCTCCAATCCTCTCCTCTGCTCTGACTTACTTTATATAAGATAATAATAACAAGCACAAACACTTTGATAAAACTTACTATGGGCCAAGGATTGCTCTAAGAGCTTTAGTGTAATCCTTGCTCTAAGAGCTTTAGTGCAATCCTTACCACATGCTTACAATACCCTTAAGAGGTGGATTTCATTATTCCCATTTTACATATGAGGAAACAGACTCAGAGAGGTTAAGTAATCTGGCCAAGGTCACACAGCCTATAAGGAACAGAGATTCTAATGAAAAATATAACATGAATTTTTTTGTTATGAGAATTATGTTATTTTTTAAGTGTACACTTCAGTGGTTTTTAGTATATTTCACTATATTGTGCAATCATCACCACTATGTAATTCCAGAACATTCTCATCACTCCAAAAAGAAGCCAAGTCCCCATTAGCAGTCACTGGGCATTCCCCTCCTCAGCCCCTGACAATCACAAATCTGCTTTCTGTCTCTGTGGATTTACCTATTCTGGACGTTTCATATAAATGGGATCACACACTATGTGGCCTTTGGCGTCTGGCTTCTTTTATTCAGCAGAATATAAACTTGCATTCCTAGGCCACTCGCATTATCAGGAGCACTGGTCACCACTCTGTGTGTCCTCATTCTTTTTCATGAGTGCATAGTATTCCACCTCCAGAGAGCCCCTTCATAACCAGTATGAGAAACACCCTTGGAACCTGCATTGCTAGAGCAGAGGGGTGCCTAGGGGTCAGTTACGCAATCACTGAAAAGCAGAACAAAACTATGAGAAATCCTACTTTTATTTTTATTTTCTGGTTGCACCATATATACCTGGTGTGCCCAGGCTCTCGGGTCAGTGAGATTATCAATCAACAAACACACATCTGGGCAGAGTTGTTTGCCAGGGTGCTGGTGTGGAGGTTTGCAGATGGCCCGCGATGAGGCAGTGAGTGTCTGTTTATTCTGTTTCTTCTAGAAGCATCTGCTTCCTGCCAGGGCCTGGCGCTTGTGCTGGGCCTTTGCCAGGGGTCGTTGTGACACTGGAGCTCGTTACCCTGACCGAGACCCCGGCCAGGCAGGGCCTCGGGAAACTGAAAGTCCAGTGGAGCCAGAAGGAGGAAGTTTCTGCAGGCTCTGCAGCCGACACCCACCTCCACCCCCTACTCCTAATAAAGGGCCTTCTGGAAGGTAGGGTCAGCCCTGAGAAGGGCCAGGGTGGGATTTTTCCTGCAGTGTTTGCTCCAGTATCAGCCCTCTTTCCTCCCAAGGCTGCAGAAACTGCCCTGGTCAAGGTCATGGGTACCTTTGAGTTGTTAAGTCCAGAGGTCACTTCTCTGTCCTCCCCCTCTCGGAGGCGTCTGATCGGGCCAGTCGGCCTCCTTCTAAGAACTGCATTGTCACATGGTCCCCGGGCCCCATACTCCTCCCCC
>NW_006787698.1:1022439-1057166 GCF_000442215.2 Lipotes vexillifer | reverse complement strand
GCCCCGCTCTCCCTCCCACCTACTTACCCACCCACTCACCCACCCACCTCTCCCGGACCCCTTCGGGCTTCTCCCCTCCCCCACCCCTCCCTGGCGGCCTCGTCTATGCCCTCAGCCCGGTCTCCAGCTCGGACCTCCTTTGAGCTCCAGACTCAGGGTGCAGCTGCCCCTCTATGTCTCCACTTGGGGGGTTCACGGGGGTCTCACACTTAACACCGCCACGCGGTGTCTGACCATCCTCGCTAACCTGCTCCTCCCACGTCTCATCTTTGCTGACAGAAGCTCCGTCCTGGCAGTTGCTCGGCGAGAACCTGGGAGTCACCCTAGACTGACCTGTCAGCCAGTCCTCCTGCTTCTGCTTTCAAATAACTGTGCAGAATCCACCCACTTCTCTCCCGTCCTCTGCCCCCACCTGGACCAGCGCGGTCAACTGCACCCTGGTCCCTGGGCTCCCATCCTCGTCCCCACAGTCTGTCCTCCATGCAGCAGCCACCAGAGGGCGACCGTGAGCATCTGAGTCAGGCCCCGCCCCCTCCTCTGCCCAAGGCCCACCAGGGCTCCCACCTCTTTTTTTTTTTCTTTTTTTGGGGTACGCGGGCCTCTCACTGTTGTGGCCTCTCCCGTTGCGGAGCACAGGCTCCGGACGCGCAGGCTCAGCGGCCATGGCTCACGGGCCCAGCCGCTCCGCGACATGTGGGATCTTCCCGGACCGGGGCACGAACCGGGGTCCCCTGCCTCGGCAGGCGGACTCTCAACCACTGCGCCACCAGGGAAGCGCGCTCCCACCTATTTTGCGGTAAAAGCCCAAGTCATCCCTGTGGCCCACAAGGCCCTGCACGACCTGCCCCGTCCCCTCCCTGCCCTCCCCTCCTCCCTCTCTCCCCCTCGCTCATTCTGCTCCAGACACATGGGCCTCCTCGCTGTTCTTCCTACACTCCAGGAATGGTTCTGCCTCAGGGCCTTTGCACGTGTTGTGCCCGCTGCATGGTGTCTTTCCTCCAGATTCCTCCATAGCTCCCTCTCTCACTTCCTCCAGATCTTTGCTCAAATGTCATTCTCTCAACGGAGGCTTCTTTGAGCCCCCATTTAAAATTCATTTACAGTAGCACCCACCAATCCCCCTGACTCTGTTTTATTTTTTAATTTTTTTTTTAAGATTCATTTATTTATTTGTTTCGTTGGTTGGTTGCTCTGGGTCTTAATTGGGGCACGTGGGTTCCTTTGTTGTGGCAGGTGGGCTCCTTAGTTGCAGCATGCAAACTCTTAGTTGTGGCATGCATGTAGGATCTAGTTACTTGACCAGGGATCGAACCCAGGCGCCCTGCATTGGGACCGCGGAGTCTTATCCACTGCGCCACCAGGGAAGTCCTGCTCTATTTTTTCATAACACTTAGCACTTTTGGACAAATATAAGTCACTTATTCATTGCACACTTTGTTGTTGGCCTTCTTCGAGAGGACACAAATTTTGTCTGACTTCACTGCTGGATCTTCGGACTGGCACACAGTAGGCGCTCAATAAATGAACAGGCATACCTTGTTGTATTGTGTGTCACTTTATTGCCCTCTGCAGATATTGCGTTTTTTCCATATTGAAGGTCTGTGGCAACTCTGTGTCAAGCAAGTCTGTTGGCGCCATTTTTCCAACAGCATTTGCTGCCTTCGTATCTCTGTGTCACATTTTGGTAATCCTTGCAAAATTTCAAACGTTGTCATTGTGAGTATATTTGTTATGATGATCTGTGATCAGTGATCTTTGACATTACTATTGTAATTGTTTTGGGGCACCATGTAAGATGGTGAACTTAATTGATAAATGTGTGTTCTGACCGCCCCACCCACTGGGTGTTCCCCCATCTCTCCCCATCTCCTTGGGCCTCCTTATCCCCTGAGACACAGCCATACTGAAATTAGATCAGTTAGTAACCCTACAATGGCCTCTAGGTATTCCAGTGAAAGGAGGAAACACACGCCTCTTTAAATCAAAAGCTAGAAATGAGGGACTCCTCTGGTAGCGCAGTGGTTAAGAATCTGCCTGCCAATGCAGGGGATATGGGTTCGATCCCTGGTCCGGGAAGATCCCACATGCCGCGGATCCCCATGCGCCACAACTACTGAGCTCGCGAGCCACAACTACTGAAGCCCGCGTGCCTAGGGCCCGCGCACCGTAGTGAAGAGTAGCCCCCGCTCGCCGCAGCTAGAGAAAGCCCATGTGCAGCAACGAAGACCCAAAATAAATAAATAAATAAATTTTTAAAAAGAGCTAGAAATGATTAATCTTAGTGAGGAGGGCATGTCGAAAGCTGAGACAGGCCAACAGCTGGGCCTCTTGCTACAAATAATTAGCCAAGCTGTGAATGTAAAGGAAAAGTTCTTGAAGGAAATTAAAAGTGCTACTCCAGTGAACACATGAATGATAACAGAGTGAAAGAGCCTCCCTGCTGATAGGGTAGAAGTTTTCGTGGTCTGGATAGAAGATCAAACCAGCCAGAACATTCCATTAAGCCAAAGCCTCATCCAGAGCAAAGCCCTAACTCTCTTTGATTCTATGAAAGCTGAGAGAGGTGAGGAAGCTGCAGAAAAAAGTGTGAGGCCAGCCGAGCTGGGTTCATGAGGTTTAAGGAAAGAAGCCGTTTCCATGACATCAAAGTGCAAGGGGAAGCAGCAAGTGCTGGCGTAGAAACTGCAGCAGGTTCTCCAGGAGATCTAGTTAAGACCATTCAGGAAGGTGGCTACACTAAGCAGATGTTCAGTGTGGATAAAACAGCCTTCTATTATTGGAAGAAGATGTCATCTAGGACGTTCATAGCTAGACAGGAGAAGTCAATGCCTGGCTTCCAGGCTTCAAAGGTCAGGCTGGCTCTCTTGTTAGGCGCTAATGCAGCTGGTGACTTTCAGTTGAAGCCAGTGCTCATTTACCATTCCCCAAATCCTAGGGCCCTTCAGAATTATGCCCAATCTACTCTACCTGTGCTCTGTAAATAGAACAACAAAGCCTGGATGACAGGACATCTGTTGACAACGTGGTTTACTAAGTATTTTAAGCCCACTGTTGAGACCTACTGAAATGCAGCAGGACCCTGTGGTCCCTCCCCCCCCACCACTCCCCGCCATGTCCTCAGCCTGCCTTTGTCTGTGGAAAAACTTTAGCCAAAGAATAAGCTTATTCAGAGAAGTGAGAAAATGCAGAAACAAAGGAAAACAGTCCAACAAGACTAATAATAGTCATTAAGCATAGTTAAGGACTTTTAGTTCCTTCTCAAGGGGTGTAGATAATATTCTGAGCCACATCCTGTGAGCTGTCTCGTAGATACTGAAACCTCCACCAGGTGGAACAAGTTAACTACACGATGACCAGACTGTGGCCATGACAGAAGCTGCCACAGTTCCAAGAATTGGCCTCAAGGAAATGGGAAAAAACCGACCCTGGAACTGAAGATTAACTGTACTTAAAATAATCAAGATGATGCTGATCAGACCACCACAGGACCAATTTCAAGATGCCTGTCAGAGCTGCCTGTGCTGTTTCTGCGTCTAGCCCCCCCCCTCCATCTATAAAAGCTCTTGCCCACTGATTGTCAGTGGGGGGCGAGTTGGCCTTTGGACAGTTGCCCCCCCGCCCCGCACCGTGGTTGCCAGTATCCGAAATAAAGCAAACTTTCCTTTCCACCAAACTTGCCTCTTTATTGGCTTTTGAGCTGCAAGCAGGCAGACCCCACATTTGGTTATACTACAGCTCGGAGAAAAGGGTTCCTTTCAAAATATTACTGCTCATTGACAATGCACCTGGTCACCCAAGAGCTCTGACGGTGATGGACAATGAGATTCTTGTTGTTTTCATGCTTGCTAACTCAATATAGGGAAGAAACTTTGTGCTCTATTACAAGTTAATCACTAAAGGGATGTTGTCTGTAAGCTTAAATTATACATAATGGCCCATCTCTGGGAAGCCGGTCTCCCATGAGCGTTAATTTAAAACACCTTAGTTCAGCTCTCAGGAAACCTCCTGACCAGGCCCACCTGTGAGCGGCTGCAGGCAGGAAGAAATTAACACAACCCAGAACCAGAACTTTACCCCCGCCCCTTCTAGTATAAAAGAACCCAGAATTCTAACTCGGGGAAGGTGGTTCTTTGGGACACTAGTCCACCATCTTCTCCGTCTGCTGGCTTTCCGAGTAAAATCGCTATTCCCTTCCCCAACACCTCATCTCTTGATTTATTCGCCTGTCGTGCAGCAAGCAGCACAAGCTTGGATTCGGTAACAAAACAACATCCATGCTGCAGCCCATGGAACAAAGAGTCATTAACACTTTCATGTCTTATTCTTTAAGAAATTCATTTTTGGGAATTCCCTGCAGTCCAGTGGTTAGGACTCCGCACTTTCATTGCCCGCGGGTTTGATCCCTGGTCAGGAAACTAAGATCCCACAAGACGGGCGGTGCAGACAAAACAAAAGGAAAAAAAAAAAAAGAAGTACATTTCGAAAGGCTACAGCTGCCATGGACGGTGATTCCTCTGATGGATCTGGGCAAAATCAACTGATAAACCTTCTGGAAAGGACTTGCCATTCTAGATGCCATGAAGACCATTCGTGATTCATGGGAAGAGGTTAGTGTATCAACATCAACAGGAATTTGGGAGAAGTTGGTGCCAACCCTCATGGATGACTTTGAGGGGTTCAAAACTTCAGTGGAGGAAGTCACTGCAGATGCTGTAGAAACAGCAAGAGAACTAGAATTAGAAGTGGAGTCTGGAGATGGGACAACTGCTGAAATCTCAGGATAAAACTTTCACAGGTGAGGAGTTGCTTCTTACAGATGAGCAAAGAGAGTGGTTTCTGGAGACGGAAGCTACCCCTGGTGAAGACGCTGTGACGATTGTTGTAATGACAACAAAGGATTTAGGATATGACAGAAACTGAGTTGATAAAGCAGCGGCAGGGTTTGAGGGGACTGTTTTCAGTTTTGAAAGGAGTTCTGCTGCAGGTAAAATGCTATCAAATAGCACAGCACGCTACAGAGAAATCGTTCATAAAAGGAAGAATCAATTGATGCAGCAGAGTTCACTGTTGTCTTATTTTAAGAAGTTGCGGCAGCCACCCCAGCCTTCAGCAACCATCACCCTGATCAGTCAGCAGCCATAGAGGCCAGACCCTCCACCAGCAAAGAGATTACGACTCGCTGAAAGCGCAGATGATGATTAGCATTTTTTAGCAAGAAATGCTTCCAGCCTCTTCGCTGCATGTGGGATCCTCCTAGACCGGGACACAAACCCGTGTCGCCTGCATCGGCAGGCGGACTCTCAACCACTGCGCCACCAGGGAAGCCCACGAACGTAATTTTAAATGAAGGTATGTACTTTTTTTTTTTCGGTACGCGGGCCTCTCACTGTTGTGGCCTCTCCCGTTGCGGAGCACAGGCTCCGGACGCGCAGGCTCAGCGGCCATGGCTCACGGGCCCAGCTGCTCCGCGGCATGTGGGATTCTCCTGGACCGGGGCACGAACCCGTGTCCCCTGCCTCGGCAGGCAGACTCTCAACCACTGCGCCACCAGGGAAGCCCAGGTATGTACATGTTTAAAAGACATAATGCTATGGTACACTTAAGACTACTGTGTAGCATAAACATAATTTATATGCACTGGGAAACCCCAAAATTCATGTGACTCACTTTATTCCGATCTTCACTTTATTGCCTTGGACTGGACCTGAACCCACTGTATCTCTGAGGTCTGCCTGAATCTGAATTATCGCATAAGTCTGTGTTTATCTTTAAAACAACCTCTTTTTAAAATTATTTATTTATTTTTATTGGAGTATGGTTGGTTTACAGTGTGTTATTTTCTCGTGTACAGCAAAGTGATTCAGTTATATATACATACATATATATATATATATATATATATAATTTCACATTCTTTTCCATTATGGTTTATTACAGAATATTGAATCTAGTTCCCTGTGCTATACAGTAGGTCCTTGTTGGTTATCTATTTTATATCTGCTTATTCCAAACTCCTAATTTATCCCTCCCCCACTCCCTTTCCCCTTTGGTAATCATAAATTTGTTTTATATGTCTGTGAGTCTGTTTCTGTTTTGTAAATAAGTTCATTTGTATAATTTTTTTTAGATTCCACATAGAAGCGGTATCATGATATTTGTCTTTCTCTGTTTGACTTACTTCACTCAGTATGACAATCTCTATGTCCAACCATGTTGCTGCAAATGGCACTATTTCATTCTTTTTTCATGGCTGAGTAATATTCTATTGTGTGCATACATATATATATTTATTTATTGTTATTTATTTATATATGACATCTTTATCCATACATCTATCGATGGATACTCAGGTTGCTTCCATGTCTTGACAGTTGTAAATAGTGCTGCTATAAACATTGGGGTGCATGTATCTTTTTGAATTAGAGTTTTCTCCATATATAGGCCCAGGAGTGGGATTGCAGGATCATATGGTAGTTCTGTTTTTAGTTTTTTAAATTAATTAATTAATTAATTTATTTATTTATTTATTTTTGGCTGCATTGGGTCTTCATTGCTGTGTGTGGGCTTTCTCTAGTTGCGGCGAGCAGGGGCTACTCTTCATTGCGGTGTGAGGGCTTCTCATTGTGCTGGCTTCTCTTGTTGTGCAGCACGGTCTCTAGGTGTGCAGGCTTCCTTAGTTGTGGCACATGGGCTCAGTAGTTGTGGCTCGCGGGCTCTAGAGCGCAGGCTCAGTAGTTGTGGTGCACAGGCTTAGTTGCTCCGCAGCATGTGGGATCTTCCTGGACCAGGGCTTGAACCCATGTCCCCTGCATTGGCAGGCGGATTCTTAACCACTGCGCCACCACGGGAGCCCTGTTTTTAGTTTTTTTAAGGAACCTCCATACACTCGTCTACAGTAGCTGCACCAATTTATATTCCCACCAACAGTGTAGGAGGGTTCCCTTTTCTCCACACCCTCTCCAGCATTTGTTATCTGTAGGCTTTTTAATGATGGCCATTCTGAACAGTGTGGGGTGATACCTCGTAGTTTTGATTTGCATTTCTCTAATAATTAGTGACGTTGAGCATCTTTTCATGTGCCTATTGGCCATCTGTATGTGTTCTTTGGAGAAATGTTTATTTAGGTCTTCTGCCCATTTTTCACTTGGGCTCTTTGTTTTTTTGTTATTGAGTTGTATGAGCTGTTTGTATATTTTGGAAATTAAGCCCTTGTCAGTCGCATGGTTTGCAAATATTTTCTTGCAGTCCCTACATAGGTCGTCTTTTCGTTTTGTTTTGGTTTCCTTTGCTGTGCAAAACAACCTCTTGATTCCATGTTCCCTTCTTGCCTGTGGGTGAATGGTTCCATTCATTCATTCTGCCATCCATTCATTCATTTACTGAACAGTGTGTATTGACACCTACTGTATGCCAGGGACGGTTTCAAATCAGGGGACATACTGTTGATTAAAGCAGACCCTGTTCCTACCCTCTTGGGGCTCACAGATCCGTGGGGGAGACATTAGACTAGGCGGTTACAACCGAGGTGGTCGGGGTGTGATGGGGGATGGTAGGGGGAGGGGAGAGCAGCTGTGGGAGGCTTCCTGGAAGGCATCACTCCAGGGAGAAAGGGTAATCCAGGTGGGGAGGGGGGAGACACAGCCCAAGGGGTGGGAGGAGCCAGTGTGATCCCACCCTCGTGCAAGACCTGTCCCCCCACCTCCCCCAGAACAGGATGCTTCCTTTATTCGTGGGGACCCAGAAGCTACTGCGATGAGCATTTGGTGCCACCAGGGGGCGCCGTCAGACAACAGTTCCTGCCTCTCCTCCTCCATCCCACCCCCACCCCACCCCCCCAGCCCCCGGACTGGCGACGGAGGGGCAGGACCCCCAGACAGTGCCAAGTTCCAGGCCATGCCAAAGGCCTCTCTCCCTGATTACAACCTCCGTAAATAACAACAACCGCAGCCGTATATATATGCCCATTAACTGGGTGTTTAGAAATCATTCAGTCGAATGCTGCTGGGAACCAGAGCCCAGAGAGGGCAGACAACTGCCTTAAGTCACACAGCAAGTCCTACCCCTGCCTGGCCTACACCGTGTCTCCTCCCAACCCCAAATGCCCCTGGGTGGGGATCTTTATTTTTAACCTGGTCAGTGGACACCGCCTTTTTATAGCCCTGGGAGGCACCCAGGGTTTCCAATTTCCAAAGGAAGTTTTAAAAGAAATTGTTCCCTTCCCAAGAAAAGGAACTGCCTGACCTCTCAGAGGGGCCTGGCCCAATCTCTTATTTTCCCTGAGGCTCCACGGGGCCCCTCAGAACCCTCACCGGGTGCTATGCCCATTCCCACCCCTTGCTGGGTCTTAGAGTCCCCTTCTGTCATTTGGGGCCATCATGCTCTCTGGCAGCCTCCTGAGGATTCCCAGACTTTGCTTACCTGTCTAACTGTCCTCAGCATCTTTGCTGGCCATCTGCCCTCTTGTTTACTTAATTTCTTTCCTATTCATTGAGTCCTTTATTTTTTTATTTTAAAAATATTTATGTATGTTTTTATTTATTTTGGCTGCACTAGCTCTTAGTTGCGGCATGCAGGATCTAGTTCCCTGACCAGGGATCAAACCCGGGCCCCTTGCATTGGGAGCATGGAGTCTTACCCACTGGACCACCAGGGAAGTCCCTCCTTGAGTCCTTTAATATTTTTCTTTAAACAGGTTTAAAAAACAGCTCTTCCCCACCCCCCGCCCTGGAATTAGATACTGGTGATGGTGGCAAAACCTTGAGATTATACTAAAGCCACTATTTGTACACTTTAAAATGATCAATTTTATCTCAGAAAAAGAGTGTAAAAAATACGAACTCGTCTTTATTTTTAAACTTGGGTCATTTTCAGGATTAACATCTGTGAACTCACATGTTGGGAGCAGGGGGCCTAGCGACGCTTTGTTCCTTAAGACACATTCAAATAAATACATAACTACTTGAATTTTTTTAAAGTTCATCTGTGTATGGGGCTTCCCTGGTGGTCCAGTGGGTAAGACTCTGTTCTCCCAATGCAGGGGGCTGGGGTTCAATCCCTGGTTGGGGAACTAGATCCTGCATGCTGCAACTAAGACCCAGTACAGCCAAAATAAATAAATAATAAATAAATATTTTTTAAAAGGCTCATCTGTGTATTATATGTATAAATGAGTGTGCAGGCAGTAGGTGCCTATAACTATGACAGCTACACTGAACATTTACTGTGTGCCGGATGTTTTCAGGGGTAAACTCATACAATGCTGGTAGGAAGCTGCTACCATCAACACCATTTTACAGAGAGGAAACTGAGGCTCAGAGAGGGGAAGTGACATTCCCAAGGTCATGTGGCCTGTGTCCTAAAGCACCACGCCACACTGTCCAATGAGCATGTTCATTCTGAGTGAGAAAACTGGACTAAATCAGAGGATTGATTGCAAGGTGGTGACCCCGGGGCAGAATCTGGAGCCCCACCTCATCTCCACCAGCAAATGTGTTTCATTCAATTCTATTAAACTTTTTAAAGAACCAGCTTTTGGTTTCATTGGTTTTTCTCTATTGTTTGCCCATTTCTATTTTATTGATTTCCACTCTTTATTCTTTGGGCTTAATTTGTGCTGATTTTTCTAGCTTCCTAAGGTGAAACTTTAGATCAGGCATTGGCATGCTTTTGCTGTAAAGGGCTAAACAGTAAATATTTTAGGCTTTGGGGGCCAGATGGTCTCTGTTGCAATGCAATTCTGCCATTGCAGCATGAAAGCAGCCACAGGGAAGGTGTAAGCACAGGAGTGTGGCTGGATTTGGCCCATGGGCCATAGTTTGCAGATTTTGTTTTTCTTGTCTTCTAGTGCAAGCATTTAAAGCTATACATTGTCCTCTAAGCACTGCTTTAGCTGCACTGCACACATTTTTCGTATGTTGTGTTGTATGCTCCATTCAAAGTACTTTCTAGTTTTGTTTGTGACTTCTTCGACTGAGGCCGGGTCACAGCTGCCTACCTGCCAGCTAGCTCACCTGTGTTACCTGCCTGCCCTGAGTGGTGGCTGAGTTTAAGCCTCTTTAGAAGTCAATGTTAAGCTACTTCAGCAACTCAAAGGCCTACCTTCCCTGGGACTGAAAGCCTTCTATTAGTCAACACATACTGATTGAGCTCCTACTATGTGCCAGGCATTTTCCTAAGTACCACCTATACAGTGGTGAATGAGGCAGCTACAGTAGGGCTCCCACTAGGCCCTAGAGTCACCCCGAGTCAGGAACTCTGCTCCATTTCTCCACAGCCCATTAAACAGCCCCACCATCCATCTACTTACTGGCTCTGGCCAAAAAACCTAGGAGTCATCTTAGACTTCTCTCCTTCCCCAAACCAATTCATCAAGTCTTGCCAGCCTTACTCCAAAATGGATCTGAAATCTGTTCACTTCTGTCCATCCCACGGCCTCTCTCTAATCCGTTCCTCCAGCTGTAGCCAGTGATCTCAAGACTTAAATCAGGCCATGTCTCTCCTTGGTGTGAAACTCTGCCATTGCTGCCCATAGCCCTGAGGGTAAAACCCAAGTTGCTCTTTAGGGCCTAAAAGCCCTGCACCATCTGCCTGTGTCCACCAGCTCCTCCTGCACTCCCCTCACTCACTCTGATCCAGCCACACAGGGTCCCTTGCTCTTCTTGGAACAAGTCACGTGAGTTCATTTATTCATTCAACAAATGCTTAATGAACTACTGTGAATCAGGCCCTCCTCTAGGTGCTGGGGACACAGTATGGAATGAGCTTGAGTAGTTGACATTCTAAGAAAGGGACATGATGAAAAAACAAGGAAGGAAACAAAGAAAAAGATGATGACTTCCTCAGCAGTCCAGTGGTTAAGACTTCACACTTCCAATACAGGGCGTGCAGGTTCGATCCCTGGTCGGGGAACTAAGATCCCGCGTGCTGCGTGGCGTGGTCAAGAAATAAATAAAATAAAATAGAATTTTTTTTTTTAAAAAAAGATGACAGGTGTTAACATTTTAAGGATTAAGAAGGAAGTACCCAGGAGGATGTGGTGGAGGCTGTCTGGGGCTGCGTTTTTAATGATGATCTGGGAGGGCTTCACGGAGGTGACATCCAATGGAGACCTTTCCTTGATGGGCTTTTAATAGAAGACATCGGGACTCAGGTCAGGGGGAGAGGGTTGCACTGGGGGATTTCAAATGTCCCGTCCGGTGTTGAGGGTCACTGTCTCTTTTGCAACCTACTAGAAACACAGGTGCTGGGGTCAGGGGAGGGAGCACTTCTCCCCTGCCTTGCAGGAGGGGTGGTGCTGCCTGCATCTGGTCTGGGTCTTGCCTAACACATGTTGTGGCAACCACTGGGTGGAATCACCCTTTGTCCAGTCCTAACTGAATTTCCTGAAGGAATCCACACCCTCGCCCTTTCTCCAGGGACACAGAGTTAGTGCCCTGCAGTGCCAGCCAAGTGCCACCTTCCCAGGGGCTGGTCATCTCAGCTTTTGGGCCTGTGATGTGAGCCCCTGAGCAGTGCTATCTTTAACCTCAGGCCGGGACGCTCTGCTCACTGTAAACACTGCTCAGATGACAGTCCTGGAATCCCACGGGGGCGACAGGCTCTGTGCGTGGCAAAGCCATCGGGGCTGCTCCCAAGTGGTTAGGCGGGGACTGAAAGCCCCAGAGGCAAGAGACATTCGTTCATTCACTCACCACATGGGTCACTCAGTGGGGACCAAGACAGACCCTCCCAGGGCTCCAGAAGGTCTGAGAAAGGCATTAACCAAGTAGACAAGCCAATGAGTAGAAAGAACTTCAGACCCTGATTTCAGTTCTGCAGAGGCAGGAAGTGCAGTGAGGAGTGACAGTGAGTAGGGGCAGTGGCTCCCACTTGTGGGGTGGGCTGCACACTTTGATACCCTCAATCTTGGGTCTCAGCCTTGACCCCGGTGAGCTCTGGCAAACCCCACACCCCCTGAGCCCTGGTCTGCTCATCTATCAGCAAGGTGGGTCACCATCCTGGCTGTGTGGCCTTGGGCAGGCAACTGGCCTCTCTGAGCTTGTCTTGTCACTGGTAATGTGCAGGTTACCACTGACCCAGGCTGAGTCAGCCAGCACGACCCATTCCTGGGCTACTACGATTGGTCCAATTCCAGTGAACATCAGGACTTTGGCTGGCGTATGCCATTCTGCTGGCTGCCACGTCGGGACCCAGGAGGAAGCAGATCATTCCTAAATTCTGAGCTGCTGCATCAATTCTCACTGGAAACCTGCCCGAGCTTTAAGATGGCTTTCTCTGGAGAGTCTCAGGCAAAAGTCACAATTCTCAGGTGTGAGCCTTTAAAGAAAGCATTTGGCCCAGATCGGTTTCCCTTTGGCGACTCCCGACAAATACAATATCTTAATAGCCTCAGTTTCCCCCATTTGCAAGACAGGAATAATGGTACTTATTTTCCAGGGCTGCTGTTGGCAGCCCACCCAAGCACACAGAATGGTGCCTGCCATCCAGTCAGGGCTCAATAAATGCTGCTGGTCTACATGTTTCCTGAGAGCACCTGCTGACTCAAAATCCACTTTCAGGGCAACAACCATATATTCACACTGTAGCTGAGTGGGTGTTAGCTGGTGTGGTTGGGGCCCAGTGAAACCAGGAGTTGGAGAGACCACAGCATGGTCTCCCCACTGTCCCAGGAGCTAAGGACACAGGGGAGATGACTGGCCTCAGGTATAGCTGGCTCAATCCTCCCCCCGCCTCCAAGGGGGCTTGAACCCTGCCTGGCATACAGTGGGCCCTCAGGAAACACTCAATGACCTACCATCAGGGCACTGCTGTTGGGGAGGGTTGACACTGTGAATGTGGGAGACAAACAATTTAACCGGCGAGACGGCGGGACAAAGGGAGGGGTAGGGGCACATCAACTTCATGCACAGACCTCCTGGGCCAGAGGGTCCATGGGCTCCATTGGGGGTCTCTGCGAAGCAGGGCTGAGCTAGGGGCCTTCCTGTTTCCTGAGCCCTTCCTCGCTTTTCCTGAAGGTCAAGCCCTCTTTTCTGTGGCAACCCTCCTGAAAAGCAGGACTTTTGACTGAGTCAGTGTTCCTGCAGTAATACATCTTCCTAATGCACTCTGACACAAAGCCGCAGGACACAAACCAAAACTCGGGTGGGAGCCATTAGCCTTTACGTGGACCTTCTACACCTGGTGGCACCCTCTCCCTGCCTTCTCCCCCATCTAGCCCGTGCGGGACTGCCAGGCGGCCCTCTCCCCGTGTCATCCTTTTAACAACATCAGCAAGAGACTCACAATGGACACTGCCTCGTTTCTTTATTCCGGCCTTTGGGAGGGACAGTGACAGCATTTCCCACCTTGACGGAAGGCGAAACCTGGTCTTTCCTTGTAAAGAAAGAATGTCCTAACTAACACTGCAAATCCAAACGAGACCTAGGTCCCTCAGTGGGGCGGGACATCCAGGGACCCGATGTGGCTTCTGGAGGCTTCCGTGTAGCTGCCCCTCGACAAGGCTGCGGGAGAGGCGCGGGGTGGGAACGACCTCTCTCCTGAGCCGGCGGGCGGTTGCTCCCGTCCTCTTCTGCTCTCCCAACATGCCAAGATCACTCTCCTGCTGGCAGCCGGGGTGGATGGAGGATGCCTCCGAGGGAATCTCGCTGGGGCGGGTTCTCTGTCAGGGGTGCTGGACGCCCCGAAGGATGGCAGACCAAGACTTTGTACCACCTTAGTTGGCAAGCCATTCCCAGCACCCAGCGTCTCATCTAGCTGACTTAGTGGCTTAACAGTGTACTTGGCATTGTCTCAGGGTCACCTGGATCCAGTTCCCCAAGCAGCTAAAAAATGGCTACAGCCACTTGGGTTGCTCGCCACACACCTGTGCCCTCCGGTGTGATTTGTGAGGCAGAAGTGACCTGCAGTTTTAACTTGGAAATTGTGAAAACCAAAGCCCAAACCAACCACGCTAGCTCTTGCTGGGTGGGAAGCGGCCGGCAAGCCCTGCTCCTTCAGTGTTTGGCCGGCTCCTCGTTTGGAAAATTACTTCTCCTTCTAGTGTGAACGGGAAGTCAGGCGGCCCAAGTAAAAGGCAAACGAGTGAAGTGTTCAGAAAGGTACCGTCACCCTCGTTTTGGGGACTGATAGGCCACGATGGCCCCTCCCTCCATCAACTCTTCACACAACGAAGCTCACTCCTGCCGGCCGTGGCCATCTCGGGCACGACAAAACCCTCGCTGCGTCAAGTGAACTTAGGGAGCCCGACAAACCAAAATCTTACAAAAAAAAAAAAGTATATGGCAGCAAAACCTCAGGACTCCTGAGCCACACCTGTAACCTGCCCGCTTAGTAAATAAACAGAACACCAAACCACAAAAGCTACACAAAGGGCAGGCCGCCCCCGCAGAGAGCCCGGCCCACAGAAGGGCGGAGGAAGCTGGTGCAAATGTGCTCTAGGGGGCGAGTCTCCCACTCCCCCCTGCCCGGGGACCCCCAGTCCTAACACTGCACTGGGCGGCTGGGTCTATCCGGCCATGTAAGGGGCAGAGGCCTGACCCGACTCTCCGTTTCTTCTTGCGTTTCTAGCAGGGGAGGATGGCGATGGCTTCAATCCCTCTGCCTCCGGGTCAGAAGGAGACCCTCAGACCCTCAGAAACCCAGGCAGACAGGCTGATCCTGAAGGCTTCTAGCACCGACAGCTCGCTGACTCCTTTCCCCTTTCCCTGCGGAGGGGAGGGGGCCGTGGAGGGGGGAAAGCCCTTCCCCCATTCCAGCCACTGGAAGTGCTCCCCAGCGGGGTGGGGACAGGTGTGGGTCCCGCCCCTCCCGGGTTCTCCTCTGGGCCCTGTTAGTGCAGCTCGATGAAAGCCTCCAGCTCCTCGGGGATGAAGCCCTTGTAGGGGATCTTGTTCTTGTCCAGGGCGCGGGCCGCAAGGCACTGCAGGGTCACGTAGTTGAAAGGCTGAATGGTGCTCTTGGCTAGGAGCTTCTCGTCCAGCAGCTCGTAGGCTGTCTTCTTGAAGGCGTTGGTGGCGTCCATGTGGGCCCCCGCCTCGATCAGGGCGTTCATGATCCCCGGGCAGTTGTTCTGCGCCGCGATGTGCAGCGGGGTGTTGTTGTCAAAGTCCCGGCTGTCTGGGTCGGCCCCACAGTCGAGCAGCACCTTGACCACCTGGAGGGAGGGGAACCTGCCCACCGGGTAGCGACCCACGTTCGTGGTCTCCGCGTCCACGGCCATGTGCAGAGGGGTGAAGCCGTTCTTGCCGCGGGGGGCGCACTTGAGCAGCCGGTAGACCTTCTGGTGCTTCAGATGCTCCTGGTCAGGTGTGCACTCCACTTTCTCCAGCAGGTAGAGCAGGTGGAGGATGATGGCCAGGGCCTTCGTGAACTGGGCCGAGTCCCCAGGCTCCTTGGGCAGCTGCAGAGCTCGCTCCACTTCCCGGACTCCTTTGCACAGCACCCCCATGAGGTCTGCAAAGCCGACTGGCGTGCCCAGGCTGCCCTTGGCCGAGCGGTCCTGGAGCACGTAGGAGAAAAGTTCGGCAAAGGAGAGGAAGCTGCTGGCGGTCATGGGGCTCAGAGGCTCGAGGTTGTTCTGCTGCATGTCTAGGGCGTACTTCCACAAGCGGATGCAGCGCTCGAAGTTGCCTGAGTCGGCGTACACCGCACCCCGGTACCGAATATAGTAGGAAGTGTCTGGGTGGGAGGGACCCAGGATGCGCTCTCGGATCAACAGGGCCTGCATGCGCATCTCATCCGGGTCGGTGATGAGCGCCTCCAATTCCTCGGCGGTGTTCACCTCCCTGGAATAGTCATAGGCGAGGACCAGCTGCGGGGGCTCGGGTTTGGGCAGATACGCCCCCCCCTGGTGACGAAGCTCCATGGCCCGTCTCCAGTGTTTCAGGGCCCCGAGCAGATCTCGCTTCTTATCCACGTAGGTGGCTCCCAACAACTCCAAGGCTTCCACGGCGGCTTCCCGGCTGGTGGGGCAGCAGCTCTCGTACGATTCCCCACTCAAGGATTCCTCGGGGGAGAAGCTGCCGCAGCGGGCGCCCTGGGGCTGCGCGCACGCCACGCCAGCGGAGGGGCCTTCTCGGGCCAGCCCTGGCCTTGCTTCCTCCCCAGGGGGCTGCTCCTGGATGAGGTACTCCACGATGTTGGTGTGGCCCGTCACGCTGGCCGCCAGCAGCGGGGTCATGCCGTAGCCGTCCCGTTCCATGCGGGCGTTGCACCCGAGCAGCAGCTGCAGGATCTCCAGGCTGCCGGACTCGGCGCAGTCGTGCAGGGCCGTGTTGCCTTTGGCGCTGCGCCGGTTCACCTGGGCGCCCTGCTCTAGCAGGTAGCGGGCGATCTCGCGGTGACCTTTGTAACAGGAGATCATGAGGCACGTGTGACCGTGCCGGTTGGCCACCTCCAGGTCGGCCTGGTGCTCGCCCACCAAGTAGCGCACCACCTCCAGGTGCCCGTCGAAGCAGGCGGCGCGCAGGGGCGTCGAGTTGGTGCGCGTGGTGCGGTTCACCGAGGCCCCACGGCGCAGCAGGCTCCGCACCACGTCCAGGTGGCCGGCGGCCGAGGCGGCCCACAGCGGCGGAGCACCCTCGATGGTCTCGCCATCGAAGTGCACCGAGCCGCCCGCCTCCACGCTCGCGCCGCACCGGTCCACCAGGTACTCGACCACGTCCAAGTGGCCGTAACGGGCGGCGATGAGCAGCGGCGTCCCCCCGCTGGCCACCTCGCCCGTCAGCTCTTCCAGCTCCTCCCGGCTCCGGCCGCTGAGCAGCTTCTGAAGCAGCTGCAGCTTGCCGTCGCGGGCGGCGTTGTACACGGCGGTGTGGAGGTCCATGGTCCGGGCCTCCGCCAGGCCATGGGCCAGCCGCCGGGGTACTGGGGGACGAGGGGGACAGCGGACTAGCGCCCGGAGGAACACGGGGCAACCTCCACCGTTTCCCCCGCCGCCATCTTAAGGGCTTCTGGGGCGGAACAAAATGGCTGCCGCGACCTGGTTCCATTGGAGCCTGGAAGGGTGCATGGAAATGTAGTTCTCTAAGCCGGCACACTCCATGAAACAGAAAAGGAACGGTAAGGTATTAAAAATACAACTCCCAGAAGGCCGAGGGCCAGCGGGAGCGAAGTGGTATCACGATGCATGGCGGGAACGGCAGTTCCAATCACAGCCAATTGTGGCGGAAACTGCTCCCTCGAGGACTACCACTCCCGTCATGCAATGCTATCGCGATGGCTTGTGGGACCTGGGAAAGTTTGGCTACGTACTTCCTGTGGCTGTCACTGTACCGGAACCGACGGAAACGCAGACGCAGGCCAAAGGAGTACGTTCCGCAAAAGGCAGGGAGAGCGACTCGGAGCCAACCAGGAGCGAGAGCAAAGGCGAAGCCAGGCGAGTGGTCCGATTTGGGTTTCGCGAGGCCGAGCCGCTCACCGGCAGGGGGCGCTCGGGAGAGGCAGGAAAGTGGGGCGGGGTGGGGACGTTAGGAGAGCAGGGAGTACAGGTGGCCCTAAGGTTCAGTGTCTGGCGCTCGTTCACTTCTCATTCATTCGTTCATTCATTCACACTTCATATGTTTATTTGCTCACTCATTAATACCCTATTAAAAATTTAGTTTTCCTTCCTTCAACCCTCAACATCCTCAATACAAAATCTAAATTAATTTGCCTCAGCCCTTGGTCATTTGGCTGGGGAACTTCTCCAATATCATTGTGAGTAAACCTCTGGGGTTGGGGGCTTTGAGAATCTCAGTTACTTGCTCAAGGGCACAGGGCAAGTAAATTGGTCGGGATTTTTCCCAGCACCACTTATTGAAGAGGCTGTCTTTTCTCCACTGTATATTCTTGCCTCCTTTATCAAAGCAAAGGTGACCATATGTGCATGGGTTTATCTCTGGGCTTTCTATCCTGTTCCGCGGCATGTGGGATCTTCCCGGACCGGGGCACGAACCCGTGTCCCCTGCATCGGTAGGCGGACTCCCAACCACTGCGCCACCAGGGAAGCCCCCTGGTCGGGATTTGAACGCAGGCAGAAGTGGCTACGTAATTTGCAGGGCCCAGTGCAATAGGAAAATGTAGAGCTCCTTGTCCAAAAGTGATGAAGAACTTCCCAACAAGGACAGCAGGGCATTAAACCAAGCGTGGGGCCCTTCTGAGCATGGGGTCCTGGGTGACTGCACACGTCGACACCCCCGTGAAGCCTGAACCCCACCTCCAGAGTCAGACCCTTACCCCCAACACTGTCTTGCCTCCAATTTGCTGCTGCCTGCTCCAGGGTTATTGAGGATTACTGCAAAGATGAAGGAGGTTGCTGTGTCCAGGAATGTTAGAGAAACGCATGGTGTTCTCTACCTCCCGACTTTTGTGTGTGCTCTTCCCCCTGCTTGGAATGCTGTTCCATACCTTCTTCACTTGGCTACATCTTGGGTCTTCTGCAGGTCTCAGCTGAGACTTCAGGTCTTCTTGGATGATTCCTTGACCTGGAGCTTACTGGGTGCCCTCCCTGGCACCATTGACATTCTGCTTCGTGAATCTTAGAGAAATACTCTGTTTTAGTCAGTTCAGGGTGTTGTAACAAATACCACAGGCTGGTGGCTATATTAGTCAGGATTCTCCGGAGAAACAGAACCCAATAGGAGATAGGTAGACAGATAGATATGTTACTGAACTCAGGTTCAGCTGCTCGCCGTTCAAAAGCTAATACTCTAGTGGCAAATGTCAGTAGAAAGGAAAGATGCTTTATTCCGAAAAGCCAGCAATTTGGGGAGAAGTTGGACTCAGGTCTGGAGACCAACTCCAGAGATTCTGCTCAGCCATGACAATTTTTAGAGGGAAAAAGGGGGAAATTTCAGTTAATCATTATGGTAGGAGGTCAGGTTCTTTGTCCATTTTCCATGTGTGCAGACTGCTGACTTCTCCTGATCTTATTTTGGATGCTGTCTTGCACGCGTGGTCCACCTGCAAATTTGCTATGGGGCAGCTGAGGTTAGAGAGTCAGTCATTCTTTTTGTTGTTGTTTAAGATAGATTTTATTCATTTTTAAAATTTTGTTTATTTTGGCTGCTTTGGGTCTTTGTTGCTGCACATGGGCTTTCTCTAGTTGCAGCGAGCGGGGGGCTACTCTTCGTTGCGGTGCGCAGGCTTCTCATTGCTGTGGCTTCTCTTGTTGTGGATCACGGGCTCTAGGCGCGCAGGCTTCAGTAGTTGTTGCATGTGGGCTCAGTAGTTGTGGCTCGTGGGCTCTAGAGCGCAGGCTCAGTAGTTGTGGTGCACGGGCCTAGTTGCTCCGAGGCATGTGGGATCTTCCTGGACCAGGGCTCAAACCCACGTCCCCAGCATTGGCAGGCGGATTCTTAACCACTGCGCCACCAGGGAAGCCCTAGTCAGTCATTCTTTAATCCTTCATTCTTACTCCTTCTAATCTAGGAAAGGAATCAACAGGTCAGGCAAAGGGTTGTGTACATTTAGTAAAGCAAAAATCAGGAGTTAGAGTAAATGTTACCTAGTGATCTCATTTTTATGATTAAGGTTTAAGGGGAACAGAAGTAGACAAACAGGAGAGGGGCCAAAGAGCTGCTTACAAATTCCCACTTGTCAGACATCATTCCATTTCTGTGGGATTAAGGGCAAAGGTCCATCTTCCGTAACTTCTTCATGCTGACATAGGATGCTGTGTTTCCAGAGTGGAAGATGTCGACATGGGTCTGTAGCATCTCTTTGCTGACAATTTTAGTCTCCTGCTTACATATAGGGGCAGAGCAAGCTATAATTATTCTAATGCCCACACAGATATAGATTATTATGAGCAATAACGTTAATCACATTCTTTCATTGGACATTGAGTCTGTGACTCTAGTGTCCTAATCGTTAACTGCTCGAGCCCGCTCTTTTGTGACTCAGGGAGGCCTGGGAGACTTCAGCTTTTCCACAGACAAGAGGCAGGGGACCTTTGTATTTGGGGAGGGCCCTGCAGGGTTCTGCTCAGTTCCATATCTATCTATCTATATGTATATATATATATATATATATATTAGGAATTAACTCATGTGATTATGGCGTCTGAGAAGTTCTATGATCTGCCATCTGTAATCTGGAGAACAAGCAAAGCTGGTGGTGTAATTCAGTCCAAGTCTGAAGGCCTGAGAACCAGGGGTTCTGATGTCTGAGGGCAGGAAATATGGATGTCCCAGCTCAAGAAAAAAGAGAATTCACCCTTCCTCCACCTTCTTGTTTTATTCAGGCCTTCAGTGGATTGGATGACGCCCACATTGGTGGGGCTGATCTTCTTTTTCTTAGTCTACTGAATCAAATGCTAACCTCTTCCAGAAACACCCTCATAGACACACCCAGAAATAATGTTTTACCTGCTACCTGGGCATCTCTTAGCCCAGTCAAGTTGACACATAAAATTAACCATCACAGTGGCTTAAACAACAAACGTTTATTTCTTACAGTTCTGGAGGCTGGAAGTTCAAGATCAGGGTGGCAGCATGATCAGGTTCTGATGAGGACTCTCTTCCTGGTTTGTAGACAGCTGTCTTCTCAACTGTGTCCTCATGTGGAGGAGAGAGAAGCAAAGAGAGAGAGAGAGCTGTGCTCCCTTCATCCCTTTATAAGGGCATCAATCGCACCCTGAGGGCAGAACCCTCATGACCTCATCTAAACCTGATCATCTCCCAAAGGCCCCAACTCCAAATACCATCCCGTTGAGGCTTAGTGCTTCAACATATCGGGGTTTTCTTGGTGGGGAGGTGAAACATTCCATCCGTAACATACTTTAAAATGACTTCCTGAGATTCAGGGCTTGTTAATGGAATTCCTGAAGTGTTGAACATAAAAGAGGGAGAATTGAGGGAGCTCCAAGGAGCAGGAGGGGGAGGACAGACCCTCTCCCACAGGCTTGGTGGGGCAAGTTTCTTTTGGAAGCAGGGGAGCATGCCTGAATGTGGGGATCAGAGGCAAAGGCAACTGGGAATGCCCCTTGATTCATACATGGTGCTTTGAGGATTTGAACCCAGGCTGTCTGTGCCCATAGCCACAGCACTGTAGGTCCTGATGAACTTATACCCTTTACGTCATTGAGTGCACTTAGTTTTGAGTATTTCTGATTGCATAAATGTTATGTACTCTCATCAAGAAATGCAGACAAGCAAAGGAGAAAGAAATATGAAAACCCTTCCTAGCGTCCTCCAGCCAGAGACAAAACCGTCAACGATCTACAAGCACTTCTTTCGTTTTGCATCTTTCTGGTCACAAATCTGAGTTTCTTCCACTCTTACCTGCCACGGACTGTTGAAAAGAACACCTTCGATTAATAACAGCTCTTTCAGGGGCAAAAACAAAAAACAAATGAACAAACAAAAACCCACACCATGCTAAACATACGCATGGCTTTTAGTTAAATGTAGTTCAGTTTTTTTCTGGCTCCTGAAACACAAAAGCATGGAAAAGTGATCATTTGGGGGATCAAGGAAATACAGGTATTATACTACCTGCTTTTTGACAGTATAGCTTGTATATTTCCCGTGGTACTCCCATGGTATTCAACAGGTACCATGTTTTAGGTAGACAGTCTCCTGTTAGTAGACATTTATTGTGTGCCCACTAGGTGCCAGGTACTGCTCTGGATACTAAAGCTACGATAGTGAACAAGAAAGACAAAATTCCCAACCGTGGCAGAGCTGACATTCTAATCACATTTTTCCCGATAGTATTTTTCATGGCTGTATAGTATTCCGTGGTGTGGACTCGTGCCACAATTTATGTAGATAACCCCCATCTATTAAAACCTCCACTCTAGTGCACATGCTGGTAGCAAAATTTTTGTGTTTTCTTTATTTTTTTAGATTGGGGTAAAAGATACATAACATAAAATTAAGTGTACGGTTCCATGGCATTAAGTGCATTCACATTGTTGGGCAACCATCCCCACCATCATCTCCAGAATTATCTCATCTTCTCAGACTGAAACTCTGTCTCCATGAAACACTGACTCTCCATCCCCCTCCCCCAGCCCCTGTCCCCACCATCTACTTCCTGTCTCTACGGTTGTGACTCCTCTAGGGACCTCCTGTGAGTGGGATCAGACTGTATATGACCTTCTGTGTCTGGCTTCTTTTCACTGAGCATCATGTCCTCAAGGTTCATCCATACTGTAGTTTCTATCCTCTTTAAGCCCCTATAGTTGTGGATTTTCTGACACACAATGGGAACGCGTCCTAACCGGCCCAATCTTAGAAGGCTGGAATTGGAATGAGGTTGGGGATAATTGATAGGGCAAGATAGCAGAGGAATTTGGGAGGGGCATCCAGAAAGTGGGAGGAGCTCCCCTTGCACTCATCTACCTTCCAGAGAAAAGACTGAGAACAGGATGTGGGGATGGAAATGGGGAGATTTGGGGACCCCCACATCATGGAGTGTCCCCAGCTGTACTCCGCTGCAAGCAGAGTAAAGACACACGCTCACAGCAAGTTCTAATTTCACTCGTCCAGGCTCCCAACTTCGATTAATAACAGCTCTTTCAGGGGCAAAAATCAGCCATGCTGATTTATATTCTCAGCACTTACTACCTCAGTCCTGTTCAGAATTCTCCCCTCCAGGCTGTGCTGAAGCCTGCATGCCCTGGCTTACAAGGGCCAAATTTTCTAGATTTTTGACAACCAGAGATTAAGCTCAGCCAGTACTGAACATTAAATTATAGAGATTTAACACTTAACAGATCATAAAAAAACAAAGGTGATACGCAAATACTCATCACGTCCTAATTATTCAATCACTAAGCATTACTGTTATCTGTGCTTTCGAGGTAACATGCCTATGAAGGTACATGGCGGAAATACCGTATGATGGTGTGGATCTGCCCATCTCCTCCCAATTTCCCACTCTGTGACGCCATCAGGTAGCTCGAAACCATCCTTGATGGGGTATCTGCATCCTCAGCAGCCCTCCCCGCCAAGGCCCCCCGACCTTGCTCTATTTTCTTCCCACAGCACATATCAGTTTGCAACCTAACTTCCTATATCGCTGACGTGTTTATGACCTTTATTCTCAGTGTACTTGCTTACCATGTCAGCTCGGACAAGGCAGGGATTTTGGTCTGTCATGTTCTCTGCTGTGTCCCAGTTTCTAGCAGCGCCCGGCACACAGTAGGCACTCAGTAAATATGGGGGATGTGAATAAAGGGGTCACTCCAGGAAGCGCATTTTAACCACAGTTCCACCCCGCCTAATGTTCCGTGGCCCGGGCACCATATCCACCTTCTCCTCCTTCATTCTGATTTATTTCTGACGCCCCGCAGGCTTGCAGGGAGGCAGCCACGAGGAGACACGGTGGGGGCCTCTACTTGGGCCGTGACTGCGGTCCACCCAGGCGGCGGCCCCCTCCCCAGCCCCTCTGCATCTGGGGAGCCTGTTCTCCCAATGCCTGTCCCTTCGCCAGGCCCGGGAGGCTGCAAACGTCCGGCCCCCATGCGCCGGCACATCCCCGGGCCGCCCACCACGTGCGCATCGCGGGGCGCCAGCAGCTGCGGCGTTTACCCTCCCGCGCAGCAGCCTAAACGCGGCAGCCGATGCGGAGCCACGGCGCAGCCAGCTGCGCGCTCCGGGAGCATCAAGAACCAAGGAGGCCACGGGGACCTCTAGGGCCGTGCCCAACGCCAGCTGGGGGGCTTTTCATTGTAGGGCGCTTTAAAATCTTTTTAATGAGAAAATATTTTAAACATTCAGGAAAATAGGGAAAATAATATGACAGACCCCCAAGATAGCAATGCCAAAGAGTAGGCGTCCTCATTCATCCCATAAATATTTCATGAGGTTACCAGTGTGTCTGGCACTGTTTTAGGAGCTGGGGTAGAACTGGGAGAAAAATAGAGCAAACCCCCTTAACTCTGGAATCTGGTTCAAGGTGGGGTGGAGGGCAAGGCTGGTAAAAAATTAAATCAGTGTATTCATTTGCTAGGCCTGTGTTACAGGCTGAATTTTTGTGCCCCCCCCAAATTTACTTGTGAAATCCTAGCCCCCAAAGGTGATGATATCAGGAGGTGGGGTCTCTGGGAGATGGTGAGGTCATGAGGGTGGAGCCCTTCCTGATGGGATTAGTGCCCTTATAAAGGGACCCCAGAGAGCTCCCTTGCCCCTTTGCCCAACGAGGACACAGCAAGAAGACGGCTGCCTATGAACCAGGAAGGGAGCCCTCACTGGACCGTGCCGGCACCCTGATTTTGGACTTCACAGCCTCCAGGACTGTGAAAAATAGATTTCTGTTGTTTGTAAGCCCTTGGGTCTCTGGTATTTTGTTATAGCAGCCCAAACTGACTAAGACTTACTGGGTGGTTTAAGCAGCAGGTATTTATTGTATCACATTACAGAGGCTGGAAGTCCAAGGTCAAGGTGTTGGGGGGTTGGTTTCTCCTGAGGCCTCTCTCCTTCCTGTTCCTCCTCCTCCTCCTTCCGAGCTAGTTTAATAGGTGTTTGTGGCACTTTTGAAACATGGCCCCCACATTCACTGACCCTTCTCTCCTCGAGAGCCATGGTCTGTGTCTGCTCCACTTGAATGTAGGTGGGTGCGTGCCTGCTTCGATCTCTACGGTGAGGCAGAAATGACACTGGGATTTCTGAGGCTAGGACAGAAAAGGTCACCAGCTCTCCCTGGTTCTCTTGAGGTGCCCCATCTGGGAAGTCAGCCACCATGAAAGAAGTCAACTACCCAAAGACCATCATGCTGTAGGCACGTGTAGACCCTCTGGTCCACTGTCCCAGCTGAGCTCCACCTTCCGGCCCTCCCCTCCATGGTATCCCCTAGGTGACTGAGGCCATCTAAGACCTTCCAGACCAGCCATCCACCTGACCCTACCCACAGGCCACAGAAGCTGAGTCTGCCCAGAGTCCTGACCTGAGACGTACAAAAATCCGTGAGATATACAAAAATGATTGTTCTAAGCCTGTACGTTTTGGAATAGATTGATGCAGCAGCAGTAACTAGAACAGCGTTAAATGTAGCTTGTGGCTTTAATTTGCGTGTGTATAATTACTGAGCAAATCACACAGTTCCCCTGAGAGTTTGTTTACTGTCTGCTCCCTCTCTGGGGCACTGCCTGTTCATCGGGGAATATGCCATAGTTGAGTTTCTAAGAAATAGCCTGGATATGTCTCCCCTCCCTGAAGGGACAGATAGATTGATTTTGTTTAGCACAGCCTGAGGTATTGGTATATGTCTTCATTTCATTCATGCAGCCATGCTGATTTATATTCTAAGCACTTACTACGTGCTGCGCCATGTGCTGGAAGCGGGGATGCAGCAGTGAGCAAGAAACACAGCGTTCTCAGGAGCCAAGAATATGGTGGAGGGAGAGAACTTAAGTCAGGGTATGTAGTCAGGGATGCAGGAGTCCAGGGGACCCATAAATTGTGCCTGGCTGGGGAGGGAAGGAGGAAGTTGAGAGAGGCTTCATTCATGGACAGGGGTTTTTCAGGTAGAGTGTTTGAATGAAGCAGTGTTCCAGATCACTCTAGTTGTCCATTTTGGCTTAACACACTACCCCAAGCTTAGTGACTGCTGGGACGGAATTGGGTCCTCCCCAGATTCTTACGTTGAAGCCCTAACCCCGCAATTTGACCGTGTTTGCAGATACAGCCTTGGAAGTCACACAGTGTCACTTCCTCCCCATTCTCTTTGCTGGACGGAAGTCGCTAAGTCTTGCCCACTCTAAGGGGAGAGAAGCAGACACCACCCTCTCAACGGAAGGGAATTAGTTGTGGGAGGGATGTCAATGAATTTGTAGGTATGTGTTGTGGGTTTGTTTTTGGTTTTTGGTTTTTGGTTGTGCCAGGTCTTAGTTGTGGCAGACGGGCTCCTTAGTTGCGGCTCGCTGGCTCTTTAGTTGTGGCATGTGAACTCTTAGTTGTGGCATGCATGTGGGATCTAGTTCCCTGACCAGAGATTGAACCCAGGCCCCCTGCATAGGGGAGTCTTAACCACTGCGCCACCAAGGAAGTCCCTGTTGATATGTTTTAAAGTCACACACACACACACACACACACACACACACACACACACACACACACACACGGTTGCAAAGATAAGACTGCAGGGTAGGCGCTGTGCATTCAGTGCCTCATTGAATCACCCCACATCCACAAGACAGCAGTTCAGGTAATTTCTCCACCAAAGATGAGGGAACACTCCCTTCTCCTTAAAAGCCCTCAAATTAATCACACAATTGGTTCTTTTTGTAACACAATGAATGAGAGATTCAGAGGTAAACACATCTGTCCAAAGGACATTTCAACAAAGTCCTCTTAATTTTTCCCTCAAGACATTGCTGAGTAATAAACAGATGTCATCCACACTACTTTCCTAGCTGTCTATGGTGAAGTGTCTTTTTTTTTTAACTGTGCAAGTCTTAACTGTAAAGACCACCCCCTGACATATTAAAGTGTATTACGTGCATTTAGTATACTCACAGTATTCTGCAACTGTCATCTTTATCTAGTTTCAAAATATTTTCATCAGCCTCGAAGACAACCCTGTCCCCATTAGCAGTCACTCGGCGCCCTCCTTCCCCAGCCCCTGAGAACCACGAATGCACTCTCTGTCTCTGTGGAGTTGCCTGTTCTGGATATTTCATGTAAATGGAATCACACACTACGTGGCCTTCTGTGTCTGGCTTCTCTCACTGAGCATCATGTTTTCAAAGTTCATCCACATTGTAGCAAGTGTCAGGGCTTCTCTCCTTCATGGTTGAGTAATGTTCTGCCATATAGATGGACCGCATTGTGTTTATCCAATCATCCATTGATGGACACTTGGATCGTTTCCACCTTTTGTCTGTTGTGACTAGTGCTGCAATAAATATTCGTGTATAAGAATTTGAGTCCCTGGTTTCAGTTCTTTGGGTATAGAGGTAGGAGTGAAATTGGGGCTCATATGGTAATTCTATGTTTAACTTTTGGAAACATCACCATACTGTTTTCCTGTGTCTGTGATTTTTTTTTTT
This sequence comes from Lipotes vexillifer, assembly GCF_000442215.2. Taxonomy (NCBI): domain Eukaryota; kingdom Metazoa; phylum Chordata; class Mammalia; order Artiodactyla; family Lipotidae; genus Lipotes; species Lipotes vexillifer. The sequence continues at coordinate 1,030,192 of NW_006787698.1, read as the reverse complement.
AAACAGCTTTACTAAGGTAAAATTCACATACAAGAAACTAGACATAGGGCTTCCCTGGTGGCGCAGTGGTTGAGAGTCTGCCTGCCGAAGCAGGGGGACATGGGTTCGTGCCCCGGTCCAGGAAGATCCCACATGCTACGGAGTGGCTGGGCCCATGAGCCATGGCCGCTGAGGCTGCGCATCCAGAGGAAGAAAAAAGGAAACTAGACATATTTAAAGCACACAATCCTGTCATCCACAAATAAAGGCAGTTTTGCTTCCTCCTTCCAAAGAAAATACTGTTCACCGTAGGTTTTCATAGGTATCCTTTATTGGGTTGAGAAAATTCCCCTCTATTACTAGTTTCCTGAGACTTAAAAAAAATCAAGAATAGATGTTGGATTTTGTCAAATGCTTTTTCTTCACTTATTGAGATGATCATGTAGTTTTTCACTTAGTTCATATAATGAATTACTTTGATTAGTTTTCTTTTTTAAAAAAAAGATTTATTTATTTATCTTTATGGCTTCATCGGGTCTTAGTTGCGGCATGTGGGATCTTCATTGAGGCATGTGGGATCTTTCGTTCTGCCATGTGGGCTCTTCTCTAGTTGTGGCACACAGGCTCCAGGGCACATGGGCTCTGTAGCTTGCAGCTTGCAGGCTCTCTAGTTGAGGCTCGCGAGCTCAGTAGTTGTGGTGCGTGGGCCTAGTTGCCCCGCAGCGTGTGGGATAGTAGTTCACTGAACAGGTTTCGAATCCGCATTGCAAGGCGGATTCTTTACCACTGGACCCAGGGAAGTCCCTACTTTGATTGGTTTTTCAAAGTTAAGCCAACCTCGCCTTGTTTGTAACTTTTTATTTTGGTATAATTTCAAACATATAGAAAAGCTGCAAGAAGAGGTGAAGTATTTTTGCATATTCTTTACTCAGATTCCTCAACTGTTTGCATTTCATCACATTTGCTTTATCATGCTCTCTCTTTCTCTCTCCCTATATAAACACTATTGTATTCTGTAGTCTAATTATATAGACTGTTGTCCATATAGTATATATTTTTGCATGTAACATATTGTAAGTGTATAAATATAATATCCATAATATTCATATTATATAATACATAATATTTTATAACATAACTTGACAAAATATAATAATGTGTTATAAATACTATGTTACATGTTATGTATACATATTATATATAATAATATATAAAATAATATATAATGTATAAATATATTATACCTTCATATAACATATAAAGTAAAAATATATATATATACAATGTACATATAATGTTTCCTGGACAATTTAAAGAAATAAGTTGGAGTCTTGGCAAGCTTTACTCTGATGTCTGTCAAATATCCCTTCTCTGCCCTGAAGAGCATATTCTGTGTAACCTGTCGGGTCACTGTTAGTTAATAAGTCTCACCTTGTCGAGCCCTGTTAACCATTTCCACCTCAGAGCTTTCTCCATCCCCTTGGTTGGCTAGATACATGTCTGGGAAACCTGGGGTGACGTGGGGGCCCCTGGGACCACCTCTTCCCCGTGCCCTGTCCCTTCTGCTTTGCTTTGCACGTGTGCCTGGTGTGTGCTGTTTCCATCTGTCTCTCCCTCCCTTACTGGGCTGGGGCTGGGCCGAAGAGAGGGAGCTCTGAGCGTACCCAGGGGTGTGAACACTGACCACCCACACGGCTGTCTGCTTGGGTCTGGGCCTGGGCACCGGCTGGGTTCCCGGGATCCAGAAAGGAAGAGATGGAAGGGGACAGATTCCAGAGCCAGATGTGGGTTGGGGGAGGAAACTCAGCCATCTCCTTGTGATGCTGCCTGCCTGTTGTCATGGAAACCCAAGCCATTCTCTTTTGAAAGACCCATTAAGGTGCAGGATATAATCAACGGTGTCTCTGGCAGACCCCCAAGCTCCCTAGTGGGAGGCGACCACCATTTGAACAGCAGCTCCTGGATGATGAAGCATCTGAGTTCTGCCCTCACCATCTGTTTCCAGCACTGGCTGGAGACAATGCACTGTGTGACCATAAGTCTCTGCTCCTGTCAGCACGTTAGCATCCTCCCCTGTGGAAATGACAGAGGGACACGTCACAACTGCCATGTTGTCTCTGCGTACCAAACTATGATAGGGGTGTAAGGTAGTGGTTCAACATGCACATCCTGGCCACAGAGTGCCCAAATTCAGCTCCTGACTCTGCCACCCACTAGCTGTGCAACCTTGAACAACTTGCTTGACCTCTCTGGACCCCAGTTTTCTCTCCTATAAAATGAGGTATAACGATGGTACCTACCTTATAGGAGGTAATGTAGCTAAAGCTATCAAAACAGTGTCTGGATAAAGAAAATGTAGTATATTTGTGCAATGGAATATTATTCAGCCATGAAAAAGGAACAAAGCACTGACAGGCTACAACATGGAGGAACCTTGAAAGCATTATGTTCAGTGAAAGAAACCACACACAATGGGATTCGTGGTGTATGATGCCATTTATATGAAAATTCCAGAATAGACAAATCCAGAGAAACAGACAACAGACTGATGGTTGCTGGGGGCTGTGGGAAGAGGGAAATAGGGAGTGACTGCTTAATGGGAATGGGGTTCCTTTTGGGGTGATGGAATGTTCTGGAAGTAAGTGGCGATGGTTCTGGACCTTTGTGAATGTACTAAGTGCCACTGAATTGTCCCTTTAAAATGGTTGAAATACAAATTTTATGTTATGCGTATTTGCTTTATAAAGTTTCAAGGTTGTTTTGATGGTGTGACACACACAGTGACGCTCAGATCGAAGAAAGACAAAACTCTTTATGTTACTTGGAGCTCCAGACTAGAGGATACAGGGCTTGCACTGGACAGGGTAACAGCAAGCTGGGACTGTAGTGCGGTTAGCTGGGTTTCCCGGGCTTCCTGGGATTGGCTAATTTGAATAACTTCTTGGGTTCCAAGACCATGGGGCTGTCCCTAGTTGCCTGGTTCCTGGCCCTGGGGCAATCAAAGCAGGTGTGTGGTGGCCCTTAAGTAGGAGAGCTGATAAGGGAAGTGGTCCAGGTGTGGACTTAGGCAGTTTCTCAGGAGGAACTGATCAGCCTCTGTCCAGGGCCTCAGAAATGGGTCCCTCCCTCCCTTCCTTCTTTCCTTCCATCTTTCCTCCCTCCCTTCCTCCCTCTCTTCCTTTCTTCCTTCCTTCCTTCTCATTTATCTATCAATCCATTATTTATCCACCTTTATACTTTTGTCATCATCATTTCCTGAGCACTTACTGTCTGTGGTGCCATGCACGTACATACACCATCTCCTTGATCTTTACAACAGCCTGAAGAGAGAGGCCATAATCACCCCACTTTACAGACAGGGAAACTGAGGCTGAGAGAGGAGAAGCACTTGACCAATGTCCCTACTCAGCATCCTTCACCTCCCTGCCCCACTGCCCATCACAGAATAGAAATTATTTTAGCACCCACCTTCCTGGTGCCCAGAACATTGCATGTGGGTCTCTAGCCCTCACCATCCTACAAAGACTTATTATGATGCCAAGAAACAGGCACCAAGGTTGGCTAATTATTATTATTATTATTTTTAATTTATTTTTTGGCTACATTGGGTCTTCATTGCTGCATGTGGGCTCTCTCTGGTTACAAAGAACAGGGGCTACTCTTTGTTGCGGTGTGCGGGCTTCTCATTGCAGTGGCTTCTCTTGTGGAGCACGGGCTCTAGGTGCACAGGCTTCAGTAGTTGCAGCACGCAGGCTCAGTAGTTGCGGCATGCAGGCTCTAGAGCACGCAGGCTTTAGTAGTTATGACGCGTGGGCTCAGTAGTTGTGGCTCACGGGCTCTAGAGCGCAGGCTCAGTAGTTGTGGCGCATGAGCTTAGTTGCTTCGCGGCATGTGGGGTCTTCCTGGACCAGGATCGAACCCGTCCCCTGCATTGGCAGGCAGATTTTTAATCACTGCGCCACCAGGGAAGCCCAAAGTTGGCTAATTTTAACTTTCAACCCATATAGTGCCTCAAAGGCACAATCTCATATGCCCCCCATGATCCTCTGAGGCATTTCATTCCTGTAGTGGATAACTCCATATTTCAAATCCCCTGTCTTCTCACAAGTGCTTTTACCTTTTGGAACTGTGTTGCTGCCACTGTGGGCTGGATTGTCTGTTTTATTTGTTCTGCCCTTGTCTGTCTCTCCAGGGTCTTGAAGCAGCCGCCAGGACATGGGTGTGTTTTAGGTAACTCTACCCACTAGCTCTGCCATGTTACCCATTCGTACGCCTTCCCTCTTCAAGAGCTTACACCCTATTTTGAAATATGAGCCTGGATATACAGGCTTATAGGAGGTCTCAGGTGGAAACTGGCTTGGAAAACGTGAGCGACATTGGATGGATTTACAACTGTTTGAGATATCTGTGGCAGAGATTGCCAGCTGTCCTCAAAAACTGTTCTTCCCTTCTTTCTCACGGCACTAGAACCCCCAATTTTTATCTGAGCATATCTAGCGGTGTAAAAGATAGACAGTATTTTAACAAATGGCGCAGCACACCATGGGGATGAATGTGACACACTAAGGATAGCAGAGCAACAGTATAGAAGGAGTCCAGGTCCTGCCATCATGGAGCTCCATACCAGCCCTGAACTGCGTACGCTCAGTTTTGTGACAAAAAATAAATGTATTACATTTTTTTTACTTAAAGAAGTTGAGTTGGGGGGACTTCCCTGGTGGTGCAGTGGTTAAGACTCCGCACTCCCAATGCAGGGGGCCCGGGTTTGATTCCTGGTCAGGGAACTAAATCCCACATGCATGCTGCAACTGAGTTTGCATGCCACAACTAAGGAGCCCAACTGCCACAACTAAGGAGCCTGGGAGCCACAACTGGCACAATCAAAAAAAAGAAAAAGAGGAGTTGGATGTTTCATATAGTAAAATGCATAGACCTTAAGTGTACAGATCAATGATTTTTGACAATTGTAGACACCCATATAGTCGCTACGCTAATCAAGATGGATAATGTTTTCAGAACCCTAAACAGTTCCCATGGGCCCCTTTCCAGTTGATTCCTACCCTCCCCCAGGGGCACCCCAAATTCTGATTTCTATCAACATAGATTAGTTTTGCCAGTTTTTGTTTGTTTGCCACACCGCATGGCTTACGGGATCTTAGTTCCCTGTCCGGGGATCCAACTCGTGCCCCCCTGCAGTGGAAGTGAAGAGTCCTAACCACAGGAACCGCCAGGGAATTCCCTGCCGGTTCTTAAATGCCATATAAATGGAATCATGCAGTATGTATCCTTTTGTGTCCAACTTCTTTTGTTCAGCATGACCTTCAGTCATCTAGGCTGCCGCTTGTATCATCAGTTTGTTCTTTTTTTTTCTTGCCCATAGTGTGGATATACCAGTTTGTTTATCCATTTGCCAGTTAGTTTTTGGCTATTCCCAACAAAGCTGTTGTGACTGTTTTTGTAAAATTTGCTCTGTGGAAATAGATATTCTTTTCCCTTCTGTGTAGATCTAGGCATAGAACTGCTGAGTCAAAGGGAAAAAAATAGGGACTTCCCTGGTGGTGCAGTGGTTAAGAATCCACCTGCCAATGCAGGGGACATGGGTTCGAGACCTGGTCTGGGAAGATCCCACATGCCATGGAGCAGCTAAGCCCATGTGCCACAGCTGCTGAGCCTGCACTTTTAGAGCCTGTGAGCCACCACTGCTGAGCCTGTGCGCCACAACTACTGAAGCCTGCGCGCCTAGAGCCCCTGCTCTGCAACAAGAGAAGCCACCACAGTGAGAAGCCCGTGCACCGCAACCAAGAGTAGACCCCTCTCTTTGCAACTAGAGAAAGCCCGCGTGCAGCAATGAAGACCCAACAACGAAGACCCAGTGCAGCCAAATTTATTTAAAATTAAAAGAAGGGCTTCCCTGGTGGCGCAGTGGTTGAGAGTCCACCTGCCGATGCAGGGGACACGGGTTCGTGCCCCGGTCCGGGAAGATCCCACATGCCACGGAGCGGCTGGGCCCGTGAGCCATGGCCGCTGAGCCTGTGCATCCGGAGCCTGTGCTCTGCAGTGGGAGAGGCCACAACAGTGAGAGGCCCGCGTACTGCAAACAAACAAACAAACAAACAAATAAATAAATAAAATTAAAAGAAAGTTACCTGTCCTTAAAAAAAAAAAAAGGGGAAGAAAATAAACTTCCACTTTGTTACAGTAACCCCACTATCTCCCTATATATTGGTGTTCCCTCCTTCTTTGCCTCACTCTCTGGTTTCTTCACTTCTGCTTTCTTGGGACCACCTTCCAAATAAACCAGACTTGTCTCAGACTCTACTTTCATGGATTTCCCAAGTTAAGATAATTGGACACTGACCAAATAATAAGATAGCTCCATGGGTTGTACCTTCAGTTCAGTTGTCCACAACACCTCTGAGGGTGATGGCTCTTCTTTATAGGTGCATGTGGCCTCCATGCTCCTGTGTCTGATGAAGGGCTCAGGCATCAGCATTTACATCTCAACTGAATACTTATTAGGTACTAGCACTGAGCTGGGCATGGGGGTGGGTACAAAGATCAAACTGCTGAGATTAACTGAGGTTCCCAGCCCCCCAGTGGTCTATGGGAGAACAGAAGATCGGAGGTTTTTTTTAAAAAATCGAAAGATTCCCCTAACTGACAATCAGTGGGGAAGCTGGTCAAAATGCAGATTCCTTGGCCTGCCTCACCTCTAGATTATTGAAACTGAGAGGGCCCTGGGATGTGCATTCTCTATGATTTTCCTAGGGGAATAATCCTCATATTAAAATTGGAGAGGGCTTCCCTGGTGGTACAGTGGTTAGGAATCCGCCTGCCAGTGCAGGGGACATGGGTTCAAGCCCTGGTCCGGGAAGATCCCACATGCTGCGGAGCAACTGAGCCCGTGCACCACAACTACTGAGCCTGTGCTCTAGAGCCCGCGAGCCACAACTACTGAGCCCACGTGCCGCATCTACTGAAGCCCACGCGCTCTAGAGCCTGTGCTCTGCAACAAGAGAAGCCTGGCCACTGCAGTGAATAGTAGAAGAGTAGACCCCGCTCGCCGCAACTAGAGAAAGCCTGCGCGCAGCAATGAAGACCCAACACAGCCAAAAATAACAAATAAAATTTTAAATAAATAAATAAAATTGGAGAATTCGGGGACTTCCCTGGCAGTCCAGTGGTTAAGACTCTGTGCTTCCAATGCAGGGGTTGTGGGTTTGGTCTCTGGTCAGGGAGCTAAGATCCCACATGCCGTGTGACGTGGCCAACATTTTTTTTTAAGTATTGGAGAATTCAAGCAAGAGTTGGTCGTGAGTGACCTAGTTATTGAGTGTCGCCGGTGGGAGAAATGATAGGCAATTACGCTTAGCATGGAGGGGCCAGATCATGCAAGTTGTGTGAGGATATTTGAATTTTATCTTGCAGGCAGTGGGAGTCTTGGAAGTGTTGAAGGCAAGGGTGGGACTTGATCAGATTTGTGTTCTAGAAAGACCCCTCACTGTATGTGGCGAATGAATTGGTTGTGTGTGTGTGTTTTGGGGGAGGAGGGAAGAGACTATGAGATGACCAGGCAGTGATGGAAGTAGGGGGCTGGAGAAGAGAACAGATTTGATGAGAATGACTTGCCTTGGGGAATATGGGAGGGGGAGGGTCTCTGGAATTTGGAGAGCCTGCCTCATGATGGGGGCATGGAGGGCAGGGGCAAGTTGGGGGTTGGGTGGATTGGGCGTTCACCTTGACATTATTAATTTGGAGTGATGGTGAGACACCT
>NW_006787698.1:1015602-1022429 GCF_000442215.2 Lipotes vexillifer | reverse complement strand
AGGGGGCTTCCCTGGTGGCACAGTGGTTGAGAGTCTGCCTGCCAATGCAGGGGACACGGGTTCGAGCCCTGGTCTGGGGAGGTCCCACATGCCGCGGAGCAACTAGGCCCGTGAGCCACAACTACTGAGCCTGCGCGTCTGGAGCCTGTGCTCCGCAACAAGAGAGGCAGCGACAGTGAGAAGCCCGCGCACCGCGATGAAGGGTGGCCCCCGCTCGCCGCAACTAGAGAAAGCCCTCACACAGAAACGAAGACCCAGCACAGCCAAAAATAAATAAATAAATAAGATTAAAAAAAATACACCAGGGCAGAACCTCCTCTTTCACTGGTGTCCCTAAATGGCAGTATCTGGGTGCCTTTTCATATCTGAAAGCTCTCCCATTCCCAGAGAACAATTCTAAATATACCAGAAAGTCTCTCACAGTTAGCCTTAACCCAGATGTTGATCTCTCTCTCCGCTCCTCATTCATGAAGAGCCTCTGGCATTTAGGTGTCTTGTAATCATATTTTTTCTGCTTGTTAATGGACCCACTGAGGCAGTACTCCCGGGAGAGAGAAAGATTTCGTTTGTCTGGGGCTGAGGAGGGAGACGGGTTGCCAGAGCTAATGAGGAATCAATGCGTCATAATTGCTAATTAAACGAGTCTGGCTGTCTCCTGGGGCATTAGTTGGTTGGCTGGCCCTTGAGTGTCCACAAATTTAATTATACTTCCCAATAAACACCTGCAGCGACCATCACCCTGTGGTATCTCTGTGGCGGAGACCGAGGAGAAGTAGGATCTTCGTGTGTGCGCCGAAACCATCAATTCATTTATTGATTGATGTATTGGTTTATTCCCTGATGCCTTTATTGAGTCAACAAATATTTATTGAGCACCTGCTGTGTACCAGGCCCTGGATTGGGTGCTGGGGACTCAGCAGTGAAAATACAAACACAGTCTCTGCCCTCATAGAGCTCACAGTATCATGGGGAAGACAGTTCTGTAAATAGTAACACAAAAATAATTAGACTAAGTGCCAGGTGGAAGATATCCTGGGTCTATGAGAATGTATAATGTAGACTTGACATGGGGAACGGTGAGGCAACAAAGAAAGTTTCCCTTGATGAAATGAGACTTGGATGAGGAGGCAGAATGTGCCATGGGGCACTCTGGGTGGCGGCATCCATTCCAAGCTGAGGGAACAACAAAGGCAAAGGCTGTTCGTAGGCTGGGCTGAGCTGAATGTCGTGTCTGTGACTTGATTGGGTGTCACAGAGAATTGGGGGTGAGCCTCGATGATGCCACAGCCCACCTACTAGACACAAGTTTACATGTGTCCTGCAACTGGTCCATGGAACTGATGGTAGGGTGGGGGGAGAAAAAAAATCATTCCCCAGAACTTTTATTGAAAAGTCTCCCCAGAATCCTGATCTAGGGAGGCCTTCAAAGGTTGTTCCCTCATTGATCCTCCAAGAAAGTGTAGTGAGATGGTTAAGAGTCCTGGGTTCAGAGTCAGATATTTTGTAGTTCCAGGCCCGTGGGGGCATAGGAGTGACATGGCCAACACCACACACTGCTGTGTATTCATGGGGTTCATGCCCCTATTCTGTTCCCTCCCCTGCCTTTATTCTGTGGAATTAGTCAGCCCAACCCCTGGGTGGAAGTGATTCCTCCCTGAGCCCCCAGCCCTCTCACTTGCTTGTTCGTCTTGGGCGGAGGTTGACGGGAGTCCACGCTATGAGGAAGCTGTGACTTGTTGTCATAGTACATCAGAACAACAAAATCACTAGTCTTCCACACAGCACTAGACCACAACCGTTCCAGTCGTCTTCGCCACTGTCTGCCCCATGTCTGAGATCCCCACCCAGCTCTTTCCCCTCACCTGAGCTAAGCCATAACACCTGTTCTCCACTGCCCCCTGTTTCCCGTTCCTGGTCCTCCTGGAGAGAGGCAGGGTCTGATCTCCTAGGGCCCAACTCCCACCCAGCCATATCAGAAACATGGAATTTGGAGTTGGACAAATGTGGGGTTGACTTGCAACTTCACCCTTGGGCTGAGAGCCCTTGGGCTTGTTATGTCCCTGCCCCTCTCTGGGTCTCAGTTTCCTCACCTGTCACCTGAGTGTAATAACACCCATGTCCTGGGGCTGAAGATGGCATGATATAATGTATGTAACATGCTTAGCACAATGCTTCTCACAGAAGTCTGGAAAGAGCACAGTAATGCCATCTTGGCAGGTGCCTGTCCCCCCTCCATCCTACGGATTGGCCATTTCACCTGTTGGGAATTACAGATTTTTTTTCTGTGTGCGGTTTCATCTCACCTGCTTATCTGGAAAAAAATTCGTTGAAAGATCCATTAAATGAGGGTCAAGTCTCCAGAAACGTCAGACACTTCAGACCACCCTCTGTTCCCCCGTCAGGGGACAGGGGCTTCCCGGTACCAGGGAAGCTGTCCAGTGTCCTGGTTCTGAAATGAAGTCGGCTCCGGGAACCCCCTAGGAGCTGTCCGGAGCCCTGGTGCTGAAGCAGATTGTGGCTCCCTTCCTGGACCCCGAGCGGCGCTGTCCTGAGTCTCGGTGCTGAAATAAATAGCAGTTTCCTTCCTTGTTGGTCGGAGAGCTGTCCTCAACCTCAGTGCTGAAGAAAACTTGATTTGCTTCCCTTTCTTCCCCAACAGCTCACCCTAGTCCCCTCTGCTCTTCTCCCTCTTGGGAACTCCCCTCCACTACAATTCTTTCCCCTCCGATCCTCTTCCAGGTGCGCCTCCCGGCACAAGGCGGGGGAGAGACGGAGAGGTCATAACTAGGACTCATACCTGCTCCTCACCTAGCGGCATGTTTCCAGAACTTACCTCCCAGGTAGTCAGCGCGGTTGGTCTCCGTTTTCCATACCGTCAAACTTCACAGTCTTTGTCGCTTTCTGGGAAACTGTCCATGCGCTGACCTGCAAACCAGCCCCATTCACAGGGGCCCGGATCCCTCAGACCACCCCTCCCCCCACGCGGCTTCGGCCCTTTCCCTGTGTGCCTCACCTGCTTCCAGTCTTGCAGGCAGATGCAGGTGTCCACTGGCTGCCTAGGCGGGGACTTGCGCTTTTATGGGCTTCAGGGGAGGCGGGGCGCCGGGAACCCAGGGAGGGGCTTCGCCAGCCTGCCAATGGGACTCCGCCTCGAATGCAATTCCAAAGATTACCTCATAGGTTGTGGCCTCAGCTTCAGAATAAAAGTCTGGCATCTGCCCAAAACCTGGGTTAGGGGTTTTCTGGAGGGGGAGGGGACGCTCATTGTGTTCCTCAGGGTCTTCCCACAGGGTCCAACCCCCTCCTAGGTCTCTGAACTCCGTGTTGGGTCAGGGACGCTGGCCAGTACCTGCTTCTCCCCATCCCTAGCTTGTGCTATTGCTGGATCAGGAGAGAGAGCTAGTAAACTGTGTTGGGGTAAAAACGGCACAATGCAGAATATTTAAGTCCAGTTCCAGATAGGGAAACTGAGGTCTGTGGGACTGGAGGGCTTAGAGGAGGCTGGGGCCGAGGTGAGACTCTAGCCTAGATCTTTTGATTCCTTGATTCAGAACCCAGCTCATAACTTAGTGTATTGTTTTGCTTTATGGAGCAGGGTCTGAGCCAAAAAACACACGAACTTGGGTTCAAACTCAGATTTTTCTCCTCCTTGCTGTGGGTATTTGGGTATAATCAAACCTCTTTGTGCTTCAGTTTCCTCAGTTGTGAAATGGCAATGATGGTAGTAACTTCTCAGAGCATTGTGATGAGGAATTAATGATATGGTGTGGATTGCATGTTCAAATAAATAATCAGGACTGGGGCTAGGGTGAGGGAGGCACTGGCCTCAGGTGCAAAATTTAAGGGGCTACAAAAAAAACCCCTCAGTAATCAAGATAAATAATATTTCAATGCAATGTTTTAAGAAATCAGAATTAATGCAAAAAATCCACAATGAACAAAATACCAAACTTCATAAGTAAAGACAGGATCGGCATTACTAATTTTTCCTTTTGCCTCAGGCTCCAGTGCAGCTTGGCATGGCACTAGAAATAATCTGAACATGATAAGTTTCCCAAAAATGTAGCTATTTATTATTTTCTGAGACATTCCACCCATTTATTTACTCAACATACTTTTATTGTATTAGGCACAAGGGACATATACATGAATTCAGCAACCAATCTTGCCTTTAGGGAGGGTGAAGACACAAAGTCATAACTATGCTCAAATGTAGTATGTGTGACAATAGAGGGATTTGTGTCATAGCTTGTGCCGTCCCTAGTATGAACGTCCTATGAAGGAGCTGCTCATTTTGTGGAATTTGACCTCACAAGTGAGCTGCCTGTAGATCACCCATGGATTCAGGAGCATCAGATAAGTTACCTAGCGTTTGTCAGCAAAGTGCCAAACCGAAGATTAGCCCCATCCACACACTGGGGGAAAGTTCAATCAAACCCATAATGATGCGTGCAGAAGCTGTAGGGAATCCTAACACATAGTAGGTACTCAACAAATTCGCTGTCAGCTATGCGACTTGTGGGAGTTCGTCTGAAACACTCTGGCTTAATTCTTCCATCCTGCCTCCCATGGGGAGGCCAGTCCTGGCTTCCCAGCTCCAAAGGAGGAGCAGGGAGCCTGCTACAAAAGGAAGAGGAAGAAACAGGAGTGCAGTCTGGGGGTGGCTGCCTCATTTATTTGTTTCCCTCTTTAAAAAAAAAACCACTTTCTATTTTTTTAAAAAGAAATTCACACCCACAGGAAAGTTGCAAGAACCAGGCAATAAACTCTCATATCATCTTTACCTAGATTCACCCACCCATCGTTAACATTTGGCCACATTTGCTTTCTCTTTGTCTTTTTCTCTATAGAGATCTTTGCCTCTGTTCTAATCATGTAAATTGCAAACACAACTGCCCCTTCAGCCTAATTACTTCAGCACAGCATTCCCCAAGATCAAGTCTGCTATGTAACTTAATGCAACGATCTCAACCAAAAAGTTAAAGTTGTTACAACACCACTGTCTAATCTAGAGTCCATATTTCAGTTTCACCAGTCATCCCAGTCCTGTCCTTTATGGTATTTCTTCCCAAGCCAGGATCCAATTCAAAATTATGCATTGCATTTCATTGTCCCGTTTTCCATCTCTTTTGCAGAGGGGTGGGCTTTGTAGTAACAAGAAGACTCAGACCCCAGCTTCTTCCTTCCAACCCTGAGCTCTGGCTCCGTCACTGTCTTCTACAAGGCTGTGCAGTGTACAAAGGGTCTGACCCCCCTTATTTACAACAAGAGTTTGTTTACAGGATTTCTTAAGCCCCCTCCTCCTCCAACATTCTGGAAAGATTTGGCCAGATCTGTTCCCCCCGCCCAAGCCTACTTTATGCATTCATTTACTCCACACACAAAAATTTTTTTTGAATGTCTACTATGTGCCAGGCACTGGGAAATACAACAGGGAACCCATCTGATGTGATTTTTGGCCTCCATTTAGTGCAGAAGATAATAAACAAGTAAACAAAGGAGCACGATAACCTCACACAGAGATGACGGCTATGAAAAAAACAGACTGGGGGATTGTGATAGTGCTGGAGTCAGCAAACTTTCTGTGAAGGGCCAGAAAGTAAATATTTTCAGCTTCGCAGGCCAGCCGGTCTCTCTCGTGGCTACTCCCCTCTGCTGTTGTAGCTCAAAATCAACCTTGGAGAATAGATAAATGGATGAATGTGACTGTGTGCCAATAAAACTTTATTTGTAAAAACAGTTGCAGCTCATTTGGCCCAAGGCCCACAGTTTGCTGGCCCCTGTGGTAGAATGCGATTGGCTGGTGAGAGGGACATTGCTTTAGGCTGGAGGTTGGAGAAGATCTCTCTGGGGTGGGGCCATGTGAGCTGAGACCTGAAAGGTGGGGAGGCGATGACTGTGGGTAAATTTAAAGGACAAATATGAGGCTGAAGGGACAGTTGGTGTAAAAGCCCTGGGGGCAGGGGTACCGGCCCTGATGGATGTGTTGGAGGATGATCAAGGGTGGTAATAGATTTAATCAGAGAGAGATGGCCAGGGGTCTGGTCACTCAGGACAGGAGCAGATCACAAACACAGAAAAACATTTCCCCCTTTCTTTCTCTCCCTGCTCAAGCTTTTACTCTGTGCAGGGCTCTGTGCCCAACACTCTACGTGCCAAGTATTCCTAAGGCGACCCTGTAAGATACTTATACATTGTTGTCCCCAATTTACAGATGAGGAAACTGAGGCCCAGAGAGGCTAAGAAACCAACCCAAGGCCACCCGGAAAGCAAGTGAGCAAACAACAAAGCTGGGATTTGAACACAGCTCTGACTCTTGGTTCCAAAGTTCACGGTCCTCACCACTTCCCCCAACATTGCCTTCTTTTGGGGTTCCCTCTCATACCTCCAGGAGAGCAGAGAACGTCTTTACACCTAGAATTTTGAGATTCTCCTGCCAATTCTTCCAAGCTGCAGAGCAGATACGAAATGCCCCATTTTACAGATGTGGCAGAGGCAAGCCCCCTCTCCACAGACTGCAGTGAGGGGGGGCTGGAGCTGGGATGGGGACCCCGGTCTGCTGACTCTAAGGTCTAAGTTCTTGTCAATGTTCATTCTCTTCCCTGTTCCTTCCAGAGGTCCTGTATGCATATTCGAATTTATACGTCATCCTATGCACACACCTTTTATGTTTTTAACCTTTTAAAGAATTCATAAAGCAGACATATTGAGGTATAATTTATATACAGTAACATTCACATTTGTAGGTATATAGTTCTATAAATTTTAGGTGTACAGTTCTATAAACCTTTTTCTTTCTTTCTTTCTTTCTTTTTTTTTTTTTTTTT
>NW_006787698.1:990627-1015484 GCF_000442215.2 Lipotes vexillifer | reverse complement strand
TTTTTTTTTTTTTTTTTTTTTTTTTTTTTTTTTTTTTTTTTTGGCTGTACCGGGTCTTAGTTGCAGCATGCAGGATCTTCGTTGCCCCGTATAAGATCTTCATTGAGACATGCAGGATCTTTTAAGTTGCAGCATGCAAGATCTTTAGTTGCGGCACGTGGGCTCTTAGTTGCGGCATGCGGGATCTAGTTCCCTGAGCAGGGATGGAACCCGGGCCCCCTCCATTGGGAGTGCAGAGTCTTAACCACTGGACCAACAGGGAAGTCCCCAGTTCTATAAATCTTGACAAATACATAGTCATGTACCCAACACCATAATCAAGATACAGAACAGTTCCATCATCCCCCAAAGTTCCCACTGCCCCCTAATTAGGGGTGCAGGTGTGTAGTCTATCCCCTCCCCCACCCATAATTCCTGGTAACTGATATCCATCATCACAATTTTGCCTTTTCCAGAACGTCATTTAAATGGAATCACATAAGGGGGATGGGGGGATACTGCAAAAAAAAAAAACAAAACAGTAATAACATGGTGTGCAACTTTCTGTGACTGGTTTCTTTCACCAGCATAATACGTCGGAGATTCATCCATGTTGTTGTGTATGTTGGGAATCAGTTCCTTTTTTATTACTGAGTAGCATTCCACTATGTGGATGGAGCACTGTTTCCTTAACCATTCACCAGTGCAGGGGCGATGGGTTCAGGGACATCTCTAGGTTTTGGAGATAATGAATAAAGCTGCTCTAAACATTCACGTACAGGTGTTTGTGTGGACAGTATGTTTTCATTTCTGTAGGGTAAATACCTAGGAGTGGGATCGCTGGGTCACCTGGTAAGTTTGACTTTATAAGAAGTTGCCAAGGGACTTCCCTGGTGGTCCAGTGGCTAAGACTCTGTGCTCCCAGTGCAGGGAGCCCAGGTTTGATCCCTGGTCAGGGAACTAGATCCTGCATGCCACAACTAAGACCCGATGCAACCACATAAATAAGTATTTAAAAACAAGAGAAATTGCCAATTTTTTTTTTTCCAAAGTGGCCACACTGTTTGGCCTTTATATGAGCAGTGGATGGAAGTTCCAATTGCTCCACATCTTCGTCAGCACTTGGTATTGTCAGTTTCTTTTTCAGCCACCTAATAAGTATGCACTGTCTTCTCTTCCTTTTTTTTAATACATAAGGAAGCATTCTATTCATACCTTGCAAAATGCTCTTTTTCACTTAATAGTATGTGTAGAAGAACAAGACATAGTCTTTTTAAAAATTAATTATTTTTGGCTGCATTGGGTCTTTTAAATATATATATATATATATATATATATATTTATTTATTTATTTATTTATTTATTTTTGGCTGCGTTGGGTCTTTGTTGCTGCACGCGGGCTTTTTCTAGTTGCGGCGAGCGAGGGCTACTCTTCGTTGCTGTGCGAGGGCTTCTCATTGTGGGGGCTTCTTGTTGTGGGAGTATGGGCTCTAGGTGCACGGGCTTCAGTAGTTGTGGCGCGTGGGCTCAGTAGTTGTGGCATGCAGGCTCAGTAGTTGTGGTTTGTGGGCTCTAGAGTGCAGGCTCAGTAGTTGTGGCGCACGGGCTTAGTTGCTCCGCAGCATGTGGGATCTTCCCAGACCAGGGCTTGAACCTGTGTCTCCTGCATTGGCAGGCGGATTCTTAACCACTGCGCCACCAGTGAAGCCCAGGAACAAGACATAGTCTTTGACAAAATGTATAGTAAGAGAGATAGACAGTCCCAGGCTATTACAGATCCAAGTGAACAAAGCTGTGATGGAGGAGATTTAGGGCACTGTGGAAACCCAAGGGAGCCACCTGCCCCCATCCAGGTCGAGGAAGGAGGGGTAAATCAAGGAGGGCTTCCTGGAGGTTGCAGCACTGTCTAAACTGAGACCTTAGGCTGAGGAGGAGTGAGCTGGGTGAAGTTGCAGGAAGTGTGTTCTTGACAGCAGGAACAGCATGTGCAAAGGCCAGGAAAGAATCTGGACTTGGCACATTTGGAGTCAGGACCACTGGTTGCAGAATCTTTCCTCCTCTTGCCCCGTTGTGCCTGCCTTTGGGTCTGACTGGTCCATTTAATCAGATGGGGTGACTTTCTCTTGCAAACACTGGCACGTTAGGAGGCTCCATTCCACCTTCCAGAATAGAATCATCATAGCTGGCATTTAAAAATCACTTACTGTGCCCTTGCTAATTCGAGCTCTGCCCTTGTCATCTCGCTGGGAATCTCAGCTTCACAGAGAGTCCCCTTTGTTCAGTTTTCTCTCCCTGGGTCCCCAGGATCTGCAACATTTGCCTGTATCCCAGGCAGGTGCAGGTGGGCAGAAATGAATGAATCTCTTTAGAAAATGTTCCCCAGGAGACTCCATTTAGGAATAGTAGCTAATTATCTCTGGGGATAATAAGCCAGCAGTGAGTATTAATTAATAGCTCATCACGGCAGAAATAAAGGTTTAGGAGTGAGAGTTAAGGGTCTGGGATGATTCTTCCTCCCTGTCCCCTGCCTTACACACACACACACACACACACACACACACACACACTCAGAGGCACACACACGCAGCCCCTTCCTCAGCCGTTACTATAGAGACCTCCTTCCTGCCACCCTCATGAGCATTTACAAATCGAGAATGCACAGATGGTGGCCTCAGCAGGCCTGTTCTCTCTTCTAAGGACAGTTCCTGGAGCCCCAAGGATTAAGGAAACAGGGCTACTCTGGACAACATCTGCCTGGAGCCCTGAAACCTGACCCTCAAGTCCAGGCAGGGGGAGATTAATGGAGGCGTTTACCCAGAAGGGGCAGAGCGCACAAACAGGACCACACACAGGTTGCCCTCCCCACCTGAGGCCGCCAGGGAATCCCTAATGAAGGTCTCAGTCCTGAGGGAGTATCACCCCAAAGGTCAGGCAATTTAACACTTCAGACCCTGTGACAGAGGGGAGCATCTTGCAGTGTGTGTCCTGGAACTATTGCAGTAATATGACCTAGTGTTTCCTGAACATCTATTTTGTGCCAAACACTGCCACTTTATATGTAATAAGTACATACTGGAGAACTTTATGTATAATATAATTATGATGATACTAATGCTTAATTATCTGTCATTAACTATAAGCTTAGAGCTTTAAAAGGACAAGGATCTTGCCCATTTTAATCCCCACTGTATGTCCCAGTGCTCGGAATTGATAGCCATTGAGTGAATGAATGATCTCATTTACTCCTCACAGCCACTGCAGAATAACTGAATCCCATTTTTCAGATGTGGAAACCGAGGCCCAGAGAAGTGGAGAGATTCCCCCAAGGACACGCAGCAAGTAGGGAGCAGAGGAGGGATCTGAAAGGAGGTCTTCCTATTACAAAGACCGCCCCCCTCCTTTTGATGAGGCCCAGAGAGGGAAAGCAACTTTCTCAAGCTCACACAGCATGTCAGGGACCCAGCCAAGATTAGAATCTGCTTTCCCACCCCTCTCTTGGATGCTCTTTTCCTTGGCTCTACCATAGTTCCTTTCAGTCCTAGCACCAAACGCAATGTCTGGAACACATTGGGCCCCAATAGATATTTGTGAGTGATGCTGTGGGTACCAGGTTGGGGCGTTCCAGAACCTTCCAGAACCCTTCTGAGGTTATCTGCTCTGATCTTACACCCTTGCCCTCCAGGAGACCAGAACTTGGAGTTTTGTTCCTGTTTGAAAGATGAGGGGAAAGGGAAGCACAGAGAGGCCAGATTGCTAGCTTAATGTTATACCAAGAGAGGGTGGTTGGCTGGGGCTGGATGTCTCCTCCCATGCCATCCTGATGCTCCCTTGAATGCCTCCTCTCTCAGTATCTACCTGTTTTCAAAACCAATTTTCTATTTATTGAGCACCCACTAGGTGTGGGATCTCTCTACCTAATCATATCCTCACAGTAACATCTCAAGCTCCCTGCTATTAGCACCCTTTCCCAGAGACAGAAACAGGCACAGAGAGGTTGAGACACTTGCCCAACCACACCAGAGCAGGGAAGAGGAGAGGGCTGCCATTTGAAACCAGAGTCCCCATGTGTAGCCACATTCCGTGGTTGGTGTCTGTGTCCTGAGTGGGACCAGCCCCCGGTCTGTGAAGGGTGATTCTCGAGCTGCCAAGCTGCCAGTCTGTATAGACCTGGTTTCCTCTCCAGCCCTGAGTCCTGGAAGGACCCTGAATGAACGCCGTGTTCTCCCTTCTGAGCTTTCGGACATGCTTCAGAAACAGTATTGACAAAATTTCCGGTACAACCCTCCCCTGCAACTGTCCTTCCTCTGACTGCTTATCCTAGTGGCAGAGAAGGGGACAGGAACAGAATTCAGAGGAGGGGACAGGCACAGTATTCCTGACAGTCACAGTGGTGGAGGGCAGCACATCTGTAGCTGAGGCGGAGAAAAGTTGTGCGTGTATCAGGGAGGCCTCTTTGAGGCTGGGCTATTTGTACCGGGACAGGAGAAGTGAGAGTCAATCAGCGGAAAGAGCTGTCCAGGCAGAGGGAAGAGCAAGTATGAGGCTGGAGGTGGGAACCAGCCCTGGAGAAACTGAAAGCAGGCCAGATATGCCCTCCTGTCCACTCAGATCCTGGGCCACATCCTGTGGTCAATGATATATATATAGTCCTTGGAGCCTATGTTCTCTGTTATGAGGCTGAGCATTCAGACCCACAGCATGGCTTAGTACACAGTAGGTACTCAATTAATGTTTGTTGATGAAAGTATGAACAAAGCAAAGAACTGGAAGGAATTTAAGAGATCAGCCAGTCGAAGGATGGAAAACTCAAATGCCCACAGGAGAGTTTCACGTGAAAGCCCCCCATTTAGGCTCTTTAAAAAAAAAAAATTCAAGGAAACAAACGCCAGTGACAGCCAACTTGGCACGAGGCCCCTTATCTAATCCCTTCATTTTATCTATGGAAGAAACTGAGTTCAGAGCCATTAAATGACACTTGGGAGGTCTCACAGCCCATAACTGAGAGCTGGGACAATGACAATGATTAGCTTCTGTTTACTGAATGCCTACTATGTGCCTCACATACATTCTCTCAATAAATACAACTCCCACGAATAGATATTGGGATCTCCCGATTTGTTTTTTAACTAATGAGGAATCAGAGGCTCAGAGAAGTTAAGGGACTCAGAGTCACGCTACGGTAAAAGGCCGAAATGGGATTCGAACCCCTGTATCCAGAGCTAAGTCTTTATACACTCCCTTCCAGAGCGTATTTTCCGTATTTTTCGTACAGGCGGAAATCGAGACTCAGCGGACTGGGAGGGCTGGTTAGTGGGGAGGTGTGTGTGTGAGATTCAGTAAAGCCAACAGCGATTGAACAGTTCCTCTGAGACCACGAATCGTAGGAATCAAACCCATTGATCTGATTCGCGCCCCCAAACCCAGAAATACCCAAGCACGAGTATCTCCAGCCCCGCCGCAAGCGCGCCGGCTCTCCTCCCCGACAGTAGGTGTACACAGCAGGCGCTTAATGAGCGCTTTGATGGCGGTTATGGAAGCAAAGGCGAGGCTGCTGGAGTAAGAGGGTCCTGCTTCCGTGCCCTCCCTGCTCAACCCCTCGGGGCCTGCCCAGCCCCCAGCCCCAGCCCCCTCGCATACGGGAGCTCTCCCACAGCAATTACGGTAATTAGCTCCGAGCTGCTGGCGGCGGGGGAAGGAGGAAGGAGGGAGGGAGGCGGACTTTGGCCCAGACTGACCTGCTTCCGGGCGGGCGCTCGGATTGGTCTGCCCCGGGCACGTGACACGCGCCGTGGACTTGTTGCTGGGCATCCCGGCGTTGCCAGGGCAACGCCTGCCGCGTGTCCTCTCTGCCAAGTGCCGGGGAGAAGTGGCTGTGCTGAGGGTCTCGAGACTCGCAGGAGGCGAGGAGGGGGGATCCGGTGAGCGAGGCGAGCTGCCTCCCTCCCCCAGCTCTCCCCAAGCCCATCCCCCGCAGCCCAATCGCCCTTGGTCCCCCGTGGACGTGTCATCTGTGAAGGTGGACACAGCAGATTCAGGGTCGCAGATGGAGCCGGGGATACACGCAGAAGAGTCCCTTGCCAGGAACTCCCCCATGCGCAGACAGGGTATACAGGCGGAACAGAGGGGCACAGATCTTGCATTGACAAACAGTTGCTGAAAGCCCACCAACCTCAGAGCCTGTGTTCAGATGGGGCAACACTAGACAAGGCAGAGATAAGACAGTCCCTGTGCCCCCAAGCATCATCCTCATCACAGGAGCCCCTGCACCTGACAGCTCCCACGTAGAGGGCCTCAGCTAAGCAGTGTACCTGCATTTCATCCTCATTACACTCCTAAGTTATTCCCATTTTACATATGAAGAAACTGAGGCTCAGAATAGGGCAAACATCTAGCCAGGAGGAAGGTACTCCACCCTTCAAAGGTGTGTCTATTAAAGCCCACATACTTAATTCACTTTATAAAACTTAAGCCAGTAATAATAGTAATAATAATGATAATAGTATGTTAGCTATTGCTGTGTAACAAATTACCCCAAAACTTAGTGGCTGAGAACAACAATATTTATCATCTCACAGTGTCTGTGGGTCAGAAATTTGGATGTGACTTAGCTGGGTGCTCTGCCTGAGAGCCTTTCTGGCTGAATTCAAGGTGTTGGGCAGGGCTGTGGTCTCATCTGAGATCTGACTGGGGAAGGATCCACTTCCAACCTCATGTGGTTTGTGGTAGGGCTCAGTTCCTACAGGGCTGTTGCTGGAGGTGGCTGTCAGTTCTTTGCCTTGCAGGTCTCTCCAACATGGTGGATTGCTTCATTAAAGCATATTAGCCCATGGAGGGAATTCCCTGGCGGTCCAATGGTTAGGACTCAGTGCTTTCACTGCCGAGGGTGAAAGTTCAATCCCTGCTCAGGGAACTAAGATCCTGCAAGCTGCACAGCATGGCCAAAATAATAATAATAAAAATAAAAATAACTTAAAAATAAAGCATATCAGCCCAGGAGACAACAGTTTCCTAGCAAGATGGAGGTCACAGTCTTTTATAACCTAATCATGGAGATGACATCCCATTACTTAGTGTGTGTGCACCTTATTGTGGTAAAATATGTATAACACAAAATCTGCCATTTTAACCACTTTAAGTGTACATTTCAGTGGCATTGAGTACATTCAAAATGCTGTGCAGCCATCACCACTATTTCCAAAGCTTTTTCATCACCCCAGACAGAAACTCCATGTCCATTAAAGCAAAAGCTCCCCATTCTCCCTTCCCCTCAGTCCCTGGTAACCCCTAATCTACTTTGTATCTATGAATTTGACTATTATAGGTACCTCATGTAAGTGGAATCTTACAGTATTCTTTTGTGTCTGGTTTATTTTCTAGGCTAATATTTTCAAGGTTCATCCATGTTGTAGTGTGTGTCAGAATTTCCTTCCTTTTAAAAGGCTGAATAATATTCCATTTTATGGATGGCTCACATTTTGTTTATCCATTTATCTGTCAATGAACATTTGGGTTGCTGTCACCTCTTGACTACTGTGAATAATGCTGCTATGAACATGGGTGTGATAATATCTCTTTGAGACTCCGCTTGCAATTCTTTCGGATAAAGACCCAGAAGTAGGATGGCTGAATCATATGGTAATTATATGTTTAGCTTTCTGGAGAACCTGCATACTGTTCATACAGTTTTCCACAGTGGCTGTACCATTTTATATTCCCACCAAGAGTTTGCAAGGGGTCCAACTTCTCCACATCCTCAACATCACTTGCTATTTTCTTTTTTCTAAATTCTAACAGGGTGTGACAGTTGGGTGCATTTTGTAACAAGGTCTTGCCAGGTGAGTTTGAGAGGCTTGAAGGACAAAGGGCGATTAAGGACTGAGGGACTCAATCAATCAATGTGTTGGTTATGAAATGAGAGTTACAGGCTTACCCCAAAGCTTTGGGGTCATGGGGCAGGATAGCAAGAGGATTATAGGAGTGAAAAGCAGAGAGGAAAGTGGTTGGAAGAGCTTGGAGTGGTGTGATATTGTGATTTATAATAGGATAGATATAGATACAGATATAGATATATTTGGACTTTTTCTCTGTTCCTGGTACAGAGCTCCTAAAACCCTTGGAATTTCCTAAGTGATAAGAGCAATAAAGATGAAATGGGTGTTGTTTGTTATCCAGTAGCCAATGATTTAATCAGTTTTGCCTACATAATGAAACCTCCATAAAAATCCCTTAAAGTATGGGTTTGGAGAACTTCCAGGTTGATGACTGCATGGAGGTGCTGGCAGGGTGGCACACTCAGAGAGGGCATAGAATCTCCGTCCCTTTCGCCATACCTTGCTTTTTTTTTTTTTTTTTTTTTTTTTTTGCGGTACGCGGGCCTCTCACTGTTGTGGCCTCTCCGGTTGCAGAGCACAGGCTTCGGACGCGCAGGCTCAGCGGCCATGGCTCACGGGCCCAGCCGCTCCGTGGCATGTGGGATCTTCCCGGACCGGGGCACGAACCCATGTCCCCTGCATCCCCAGGCGGACTCTCAACCACTGCGCCACCAGGGAAGCCCTGAGTTGTATTCCTTTATAATAAATGTGTAATCTAGTAAACTGTTTTCCTGAGTTCTGTGAGCCATTCCAGCAAATTTTCCAACCCGAGGAAGGTATCAAGGGAGCCTCCCATTTATAGCTGGTCAGTCAGAGGCACAGGTGATGGCCTGGGCTTGTGATTGGCATCTGAAGTGGGAGCAGTCTTGTGGGACTGGGTCCTTAACCTGTGGGATCTGATGCTATCTCAGGGTTTGTAGTGTCAGAATTGAGTTGAATTCAAGGTACCCAGCTGGTGTCTGAGAACTGTTTTGTGTGGGGGAATAGCCTACACATTTTGGTGTCAGAATTGAAGTATTAAGAGCAGTCATAGAGAGGAAACACAGGAGTGTTTTTTTCTTCCAGTTGGAGTTTCAATGGAGGAACTGTGGTTGCCGGCAACAGAAGCCATACCAATGAGCCTTACAGAAGAATTGGGTTGTTCACAGGATTAGCTGAATATAGGACCCGGGGCAGTTCTGGGGATCTGGAGAGCAAGACCCAATGGATGTCCCCTTGAGGGAGCTTCAGTTACCACAGTTGAGCCTGTAGCAAAGGCATTATTCATCTTGACCTCCTCCCACTCAGGTGGAACATTCTGAGAAAGTTCCACCAATTGTCTCAGAGTCATGAAACTGTCCCCTGACTGAGTGGGATGTGTGAATTGACAGCCCATCCAAGACCCAAGACCTAGGGAAGGAGGTGTTCCCCGGCAGTAAATCGGGGTGCTACCAACCCTCAAACCTCACCAGTTCACTATAAACAGTGCCTCAGGAACCCAGGCATTGGGACAAAGAAGAATGAGCTGACCCTCATGTGCAGGAGAAAAGTCTGTGGTAAGAGTCACCCAACGCATGCAGCCTGGCAGCAAGTTTGACCATGTACTTCCCCTGCTCTGACCTCTTCCGTGGCTCCCTATTTCCCTCAAGATAAATTCCATGCCTCAGTTTGCTCATCTGCAAAACAGAGCTGCTAATAGCATCAACCCCCTTAGGATGTAGTGAGAATAAAATGAGTTAACAACAGGGAGGGCAGGTAAACGGTGTCAGGCATATAGTTACCACTCAAGAAATGACAGTGACCATGATGATAATTATCTTTTGTAAGCCTTCGCCTCTCCCCTCACATGCCCCCAGAGATTCTGATATGCTTTCCTTCTGTTCAAAAAACTCTCATTATGCCTCAGAAATGGTTTCTGCTTATGTAAAATGGAGGCAGTGACAGGATCCCCCTGACAGGTTGTGGTGAGTATCTTTCTTCAAACCCACATGTCACATGCTTAACCAGTGCTGGGGACATGATAAGTGCCCAGAAATTTTTAGATAATATTATATATCTTTTATGAAAGTTTTGAGATAATTGTAGATTCATATGCATTTCTAAGAACACAGGAGGATCCAGTGTATCCTCTACCCAATGATAACATCTTGCAAAACTATTGATGCACGTCCGGAATATTGACACTGAATATTTCTGTTACTGCGGGAGTCCCTTCTGTTCACCTTTTAAAGCCACACCCGGTGTCCTCCTACTCCTGTTAACCCCAGGCAACCACTAATCCATCCTCCATTTCTCCAGTTTTGTCATGTCAAGAAGGTCCTATAAAGGGATGCATCCAACATTTAAGCTTTTGGGAATGGCTTTTTTTCATTCAACATAATTCTCTGAAGATTCATTCAAGTTGTTGGTGTTATCAGTAATTTGCTTCTTTTAACTGCTGAGTAGTTCCATATATTGGTTTTTCACTTTTTATTTTGAAATGAATATCAAAGTTTACAAGACTAGGGGCTTCCCTGGTGGCTCAGTGGTTGAGAATCCACCTGCCAATGCAGGGGACACGGTTCGAGCCCTGGTCCGGGAAGATCCCACATGCCGCGGAGCAACTAAACCTGTGGGCCACAACTACTGAGCCTGCGCGCTCTAAAGCCCATGAGCCACAACTACTGAAGCCCGCACGCCTAGAGCCCGTGCTCCGCAACAAGAGAAGCCACCACAATGAGAAGCCCATGCACCGCAACAAAGAGTAGCCCCTACTCGACGCAACCAGAGAAAAGTCTGCACACAGCAGAGAAGACCCAACACAGCCAAAAAAAAAAAAAAAAAAAGAGTTTACAAGACTAGTACCATGACCTCTTGGCTACCCGTCACTCCACTTCACATTTTGTTATTCACGTTTTAATATATATATCCTGTCATTGTCACCGAGCCCATTAAGGGGTTTGGCACCTCTAAGAAAAAGGCTGTCCTCTTACATAATCATACAATGAATTCATGAAATTTAATATTGAGTCAATGTTATTATCCAATATGTAATCCATATTCAAATTTCTCCAACAGTCAGCATTGTGTTCATTAGAGCTCTTTTCTTTTCCGATCTGGATGTAGTCAGAATCACACGTTGCATTTGGTGTTCCTGTCTCAACAAGCTGTCGTTGCCTTCCATGACATTTGAAGAGAGCAGAAAAGTTGTTCTGTAGATGGTTTTGCTTTGAATTTGTCTGATGGTCTCTCTAATTCATTTCATTCATCCAACAAGCATTTATTGACTGTCTACTGCATGCCAGGTGCTGGCATCATACAGCAAATGGGACTTCCTAGTTGTGTAGTGAGACCATCAAGTAGATGGGCTGTAGCGTTGCTTTGAGATTTCCAGCCCTTCCTGGCCAAACATCTGGCTCTGCCATTCACTCGCTGTGTGCCCTTGCACTGGACACTTTCCCTCTCTGGGCTTCACTTTCCTCACGTGGAAAACATGGCCAATGTAAGTCTTTACCACTTATGGGGGTTCGGAGAATTCAGTGGGACTACCCATGGCGAGACTGGTAGATACCGAATGCATGATAAACAAAGTTAACTTGTGATTTTTATTATTGTGTGAATCTAGGTCAGTGTCTCCCAACCTCCGTACTGCTGATATTTGGGGCCGGATCATTCTCTGTGGTGGGTCCATCCTGTGCACTGTAGGGTGCTGAGCAGCATCCCTGGCTCCCATCCACTTGATGCCAGGAGCCCCTCCAGTCATGACAACCACAGATGTCTCCAGACATTGCCCAGTATCCTCTGGGAAGGAAGGACCCCGCTGCCCCACTGGAGTGAGGACCACTGATCTGTGATAAGTGATTTTGAAGAATGATGATGATTGAAGCAATCCATGATTAAGTGACCAAGCACTCCACATCTACTCAACCAAGGGTTGAGCGATGCTGAGGAATATAAAGTCACATTCTAAGAATCTAAGGGTCTCTGGTTTCACAAGGGTAAGATTTCCCGAGGTGTGGTCAGACACTCTGCTTGCTGCTCAGCCTGCTGGGCCCCCAGAGCTCCACCCCTGGCTCATCAGCTGTGTCTCCATGGGTCCGGGTGCGCCTGCCCACCCAGCCTCTGTCGCCAGCCTCAGCCATGAGAAGAGGGGCTCAGGTTTCAGCTCAGGGCAGCTGCTGGGAGGCCCCGGTCAGGTGAGGGACTTGGGAGCAAGGCCTCGCAGATGAGGACGGAGACCGATAATCCCTGTGTCACTCTTGTCCCTTGCAGTGTCCCAGCTCACCTGTGAGAGCCAGCTCAGGGGCCCAGGAAACAGGGAGAGTGTGTGGGTGGGTGAGCATACAGTCAGTCGGTGGCAGTCATCTGGGTTGGGGCGTTTGCTCCCCCAGGGGACATTTGGCAATGTCTGGAGACATCTTTAGATGGAGGTGCTGCTGGCATATAATGGGTAGAGGCCAGGGATGCTGCTGAACATCCTGCAATGTGCAGAACCACCCCCCGAAAGCAAGACTGATCTGGCCTCAAATGTCATTAGTACTGAGGGGGAGGAACCCAGATCTGTGTCGATGGAAAGGGGTTCATTTCATCTCATTTCATCTTTTCAAAAATTGTCTTACTTGTTGTCTTTTTCTTATTACGTGAGTGCATATTACCCGCCGATAAAGGTTAGAGAAAAACAAAAAAGAAAATAATAGTCACCCACGACTACCCCATGCAGAGGGAATTGCTGCTAGCAGTTTTTAATATCCTCCCCCCGATATATCTGTGTTCTCATTTGTATATTTACAAAAATGGAGTAATTCAGCACATTATTTCACATAACAGATAGGAAAATCTTTTTGTATCTTGAAATTCCTCCGTTATATTTTCTGATACAGCTGCCCCACCATTTAAGTAAGAGCCTCATCATTGGACATACTTACTGGTTGCTCACAGTTTAGGGCTAAAGCACGTTTGTGACAGAGCTCTTCGGGACTCATTCTTTGTACAGGTTCACATTTATTTCCTCAAGATAAGTGGTTGGAAGCATAACTGCCATATTAGCAAACACGCTCATTTTAAAGTTTTTTTTTTTTTTTGCAGTACGCGGGCCTCTCACTGTTGCGGCCTCCCCCGCTGCGGAGCACAGGCCCCGGACGCGCAGGCTCAGCGGCCATGGCTCACGGGCCCAGCCGCTCCGCGGCATGTGGGATCCTCCCGGACCGGGGCACGAACCCGTGTCCCCTGCATCGGCAGGCGGACTCTCAACCACTGCGCCACCAGGGAAGCCCTAAAGTATTTTTTAAATGACAACTTATCTATTACCTACAACTACAAGGCAGTTGATAACTGCGTTATTCACTACAGTGCAATTTGAAAATGCAGTTTGTAAAAATGGTTGAAGAAGGATGTGAAGAGGGAAAGTACACTTCTCAGTTAGCCCCACCACTCAGTACCATCTCTCTTGACAGTTTGGAGCACACCCTGCCAGAGCTTTTTCTATGTGGACACAAACCTATGTTCATGAATTGCACTTTTATAAAATGTGAGCTGCTCTGTTCCTAAATGTAAAATTCCTTTTAAAATGAGTAAGACCATCTCCATTCCCCCCTCTTCTCCTGTCCTAATCAGTTCAAAATCACATAGACCCATCTGATTCTCATTTTTCTCAGGTGGTGTGGCCTGGGGGTTGGAAATTTCCTCACTCATTTGTTTATTCACCACATATTTATTGAGCATCTGCCATGCGCACGACATTGTTCTAGATGAGCAATGAACAAGACAGACAAATATCCGTGCCCTCACAGAGTTTATAACCCAGAAAGGGAGACAGACAGTAAACGAGGACGCATTCTAACACAGGGCATTGGAGAAAAGTACAGAGTGATATGAGTGAGCAAATAACAGGTGACCAGGACAGGCTTCTCTATGGAGGGGTTGTGTGGGCTGAGACAGAAATGTGCATTGGCACAACTAAGAGACCCAGAGAGGAAAGAATGTTACTGGAGGTGAGCACAGCATGGGCAAAGGCCCTGAGGTGTGAGGGAACATGACCCGTTCTAGGCACTGCAACCAGGTCGGTGTGGAGCAGAGTGAGTGAGGGGGATCCTCGTTCAGGATGTCGCTGGAAGGGTCCTGCTTTTGAATATGGCTGAGACTAAGGTGGGTGTGGGGAGGTGGGAATTGGGTAGGGAGCACAGGAAGTGTCGAGGGGACTCCCAAGACCCTGGCAGGATAGATGGTGGTGAGTCTTGATGAGGACCAGGTCTGTAGGGGACAGATTACGGGGTGGGGTCTGTAAAGGTTAAAATTGCAGGTCTCGGTACAGCCTCCTTTCTCCCCTTCTAGAACTTTGAATATATGTCTATGTCTATTAAATCCAAAGCCAGTGAAACTTATACCAAGGTAGCAAATGTTTTCTTTAAATAGGGGTGGGGAGGAAGAGAGAGAGAGAGAGAGAGAGAGAGGGAGGGAAACTGGCGAACGCAGACAATGTCCTCCTGAAACCATGGTGACTAGAATGACTTAGGAGGGGGGCTGCTGAGGATATTAATAATAATTTGCTGTGTGGATTTTTCCAGCATGCGTTATTGTATAGGCAAGGCAGTGTGTTTGCCTCTGTGCATATGTGTGTGTGTGAGTGACCTGCAGATGTGTGGCTGTGCATGTGTTGCACATGGGTGTGACTGTGTGAGGTGCACTTTTACATAGGTGTGCAGAGTCCCATGTGTGTTCAGGTGTCCCTTTCCATGCACTGTGTGATTGATCAGCTGTGTGTATGTGCGCATCTGTGAAGGCATCTGAACTGGCTTGCACGTATGTGTGCATGCAACGCTGTGCGAGCGACTCATGCCCATGGACGCAGGTGTGTCTCCGTGTGCATGTGTATGTCATGTGTGTGCAACTCCAGAAGTGCGTCTGCACATGCTTAGCTGTGTGCACCCGAGGGGAGCTTAAAGTGAAAATCGGAAAAATGAAGACTCACAGTCTACCTAACAGTTGGTTCCGATGTCAATTTCCTGATTTTGAGAATGTACTAGAGTTATGTAAGATGATACTACTGGGGAGGAAGCTGGCAGGAGGGTACAAGAGACCGTCTGTGCTATTTTTGCAACTTCCTGTGGAACCTATAATTATTTAAAAAATAAAAAGTTTTTAAAAATCTGAGGATGAGAAACACGAATTTCATACATTTTCATGTCTCCTCAAAACAAGAGAAGAGAAAAAACAAGGAAGAGAAAAATGGGAAAACAATCTAAGCAGCCAACCAATGATTTCTTTTAAGTGAGCTTTTTATCTGAGAACATGGTTGATGTCCCCAGGTCTCCTGGGTGGGAGATGACGATCCAGGCATGTGTGTTGGGGGCTGGGGAGGGGGACGTGGGGAGGCTCAGGCTGGACCCAGGCAGGTGCAGTTGGTGTTAGTACGCATGTGGCCGTCTGGTGACCTGGGAGGACCCGGGAGGGGACTGGGAACCTGCAGAGTGAAGGGCAGGATTGGCCGCACCAGCTAACGCAGGGGACTTCACAGGTGAAGAGGAGGAAATTTAATCAAGGTGGAGAGGACAAGTCAGTGATATCAAATCTCTTGGGTTGGCAGGGGAGGGAGGGGCAGAGCAACTAATCCCTGGGTTTCAGGTTGTCTGACCACCTGCAGCTGTGGAGTTCCTCCTGAGACCCCAGGGTCCCAGGTTGAATGGGTGTGGGGGGAGGGAGGGAGGCAGAGACATGGAGGTGTGGAGAGAGAATGAGGAAGATTGGGAGAGAGACAGAGGCCAGGCAGAGCAGAGAGACAGACAGAGAGGCAGAGACATAAAGAGAGACAGAGAGGTGGAGACAGAGAAAGAGCAAGAGACAGACACAGACACCTAGAGGTAGAGAGGGAGAGAGAGACAGAAACTAAGCCTTTTCTGCCTCTGTTGAGCCTTTGTCTGCTTGCCTAAAAGGATGGATCAATTAATTGGTCCACTAATGGCATTCTCTCAACAGGCCAGTAATGTATCAGTTATCTATTGCTGCACAACAGACAACCCAAAAACTTAAAGGCTTAAACAACAACAATTTATTATTTCTAAAGATTCTGTGGTCTGGCCAGGTGGTTCTCGCCTGGGCTCATTCACGTAACTGGATTCAAAGGGCAACTGAGCTGGGCTGGAAGGTCTAATATGGTCACATCCACATGTCTGTATCATGGGGGATCTGGAAGGCTAGGATCTATCTCCTTCTACATGCTGTACTGCTGGGGCTGGAAGCCTAGAAACTACATTTCTCAGAATCTCTTGAAGCTAAACTTTGGGTGCAATTAAATTCTGTTAAGGGAATATAGTCATGCAGTATTTGAGTCAAAGGCTATGTTTCTGCCCCATCTGTGCTGTATTTCTTGGCAAGCAGGGTGGTGATGTGATATGAACAGAGGCGTGAAGGTCCAGGTACCATTTTTTGTGGGCAGAGAAAGGCAGGGAATGGGGGATCAATTTCTGTCGCTGTTTTCATTGACAGTTGTTGTTGACCAATAACAACGTGTTTGAGATGGGTTTTCTGTTAACTTTCAACCCAAAGACTCCTAACTGATGTGGTCAGGAAGGTGAAGTCTTCATGGAGGAATGTTTTATCCAGAAGGAAGCAGAGGATTTAGTTTAAGGAAAATGATTTCCATGAGGTCATGTTCCCAGCTCAACCAAAGCAAAGAGCAAAAATGCTGGAGCCAGATAGAATAGCAGAGCCAGAATAGCGCTCAGAAAAATGTTACTTGAACCGTAGCAAGGTAAACTGAGTCCAACAGGGACAGAAGGACTGGGAACCTGCAGAGTGAAGGGCAGGATTGGCCGCACCAGCTAACGCAGGGGACTTCACAGGTGAAGAGGAGGAAATTTAATCAAGGTGGAGAGGACAAGTCAGTGATATCAAATCTCTTGGGTTGGCAGGGGAGGGAGGGGCAGAGCAACTAATCCCTGGGTTTCAGGTTGTCTGACCACCTGCAGCTGTGGAGTTCCTCCTGAGACCCCAGGGTCCCAGGTTGAATGGGTGTGGGGGGAGGGAGGGAGGCAGAGACATGGAGGTGTGGAGAGAGAATGAGGAAGATTGGGAGAGAGACAGAGGCCAGGCAGAGCAGAGAGACAGACAGAGAGGCAGAGACATAAAGAGAGACAGAGAGGTGGAGACAGAGAAAGAGCAAGAGACAGACACAGACACCTAGAGGTAGAGAGGGAGAGAGAGACAGAAACTAAGCCTTTTCTGCCTCTGTTGAGCCTTTGTCTGCTTGCCTAAAAGGATGGATCAATTAATTGGTCCACTAATGGCATTCTCTCAACAGGCCAGTAATGTATCAGTTATCTATTGCTGCACAACAGACAACCCAAAAACTTAAAGGCTTAAACAACAACAATTTATTATTTCTAAAGATTCTGTGGTCTGGCC
Organism: Lipotes vexillifer; assembly: GCF_000442215.2. Lineage (NCBI taxonomy): Eukaryota > Metazoa > Chordata > Mammalia > Artiodactyla > Lipotidae > Lipotes > Lipotes vexillifer. Next base: position 998,277 of record NW_006787698.1, on the reverse strand, counting down.
AGGTGGTTCTCGCCTGGGCTCATTCACGTAACTGGATTCAAAGGGCAACTGAGCTGGGCTGGAAGGTCTAATATGGTCACATCCACATGTCTGTATCATGGGGGATCTGGAAGGCTAGGATCTATCTCCTTCTACATGCTGTACTGCTGGGGCTGGAAGCCTAGAAACTACATTTCTCAGAATCTCTTGAAGCTAAACTTTGGGTGCAATTAAATTCTGTTAAGGGAATATAGTCATGCAGTATTTGAGTCAAAGGCTATGTTTCTGCCCCATCTGTGCTGTATTTCTTGGCAAGCAGGGTGGTGATGTGATATGAACAGAGGCGTGAAGGTCCAGGTACCATTTTTTGTGGGCAGAGAAAGGCAGGGAATGGGGGATCAATTTCTGTCGCTGTTTTCATTGACAGTTGTTGTTGACCAATAACAACGTGTTTGAGATGGGTTTTCTGTTAACTTTCAACCCAAAGACTCCTAACTGATGTGGTCAGGAAGGTGAAGTCTTCATGGAGGAATGTTTTATCCAGAAGGAAGCAGAGGATTTAGTTTAAGGAAAATGATTTCCATGAGGTCATGTTCCCAGCTCAACCAAAGCAAAGAGCAAAAATGCTGGAGCCAGATAGAATAGCAGAGCCAGAATAGCGCTCAGAAAAATGTTACTTGAACCGTAGCAAGGTAAACTGAGTCCAACAGGGACAGAAGGGCTTGCCCAGGATCACACAGTGATGCCAGATGAAGCTCTTTTCCCGCTGGTGGCTGGGCGGGCGGGTGGGTGGGGGTGGTGCAGAGGAAAGGTGTGGGGAGGGAATGGGAGAAAATTTCTCTGTGTGCAGAACTGCTTCTAGAACAGGAATAAAAAATGAGTCATCAGCAAGATGGTTGAGAGATAAAGCCTTAAAATGTCACTAGTCTGGGAAGGGCCAGCTCTGAGAAAGGATGGAGAGATGTACAGACATCAGGGGAGATTGTGGCATAGATAACAATTTTTTCAAGCCCTCAATTTGGTCTCAATTTCTGGATGAAGAAGTGCACAGTAGCTGATGTTGCCAGGGTCCTGGGGTGCAATATTACCTCTATTGTCCTAGGTATGGGCATACCAACAGTTACGGCATGGCATATTGAATCAGGTACTACAAAATCTCTGCTTGTCTCTGTGGTGGAAACAATGAGATTTCAGAAACCAAGGGTATACCAGTTAGGGAAGACTAAGTTTATGCTGCAGTAACAAACATCCCCCAAATCTCAGTGGTTCAAAACCCCAAGATGTATTTCTTGCTTGTGCTAGCCCCTCTGCTGGGATTTGGCAGAGGGCTGTATGTGTACTCCTCCAGGATACAGGTTGATGGAGTCACAACCATCTCAAACTTTACTGGTCACTGTAGCTGAAGGAAAGAGACAAAGTGATGAGTAGTGCCCTGGCTATTAAAGTTTCCACCTAGAAAGGGCACATGTCACTTAAGCTCACATTTAATTGGTCCAGGGCAAATCTCATGTCTCCCAGCTGACTTCATGGGGGGCAGGGGAGTGCAATTCTGCCTGGGAGAACACTGGACATTTTAGGAGGACAGCATTAATAGCTAACTTGGGAGATGGGGGAGGGGGAATGTTCTCTAGAAATGAGACACTCATACCAGTTTTTTTTTAATTAATTAATTAATTTTTGGCTGCATTGGGTCTTTGTTGCTGCCTGCGGGCTTTCTCTAGTTGCAGCGAGCAGGGGCTACTCTTCATTGCTGTGCGTGGGCTTCTCATTGCAGTGGCTTCTCTTGTTGCGGAGCATGGGCTCTAGGCGCAGGGGCTTCAGTAGTTGCGTCTTGTGGGCTCTAGAGCACAGGCTCAGTAGTTGTGGCGCATGGGCTTAGTTGCTCCACAGCATGTGGGATCTTCCCGGACCAGGGCTCCAACCCCTGTCCCCTGCGTTGGCGGGCAGATTCTCAACCACTGTGCCACCAGGGAAGACCCACCAATTTTTTAAAAAAGAAAATAATGGCATACTAGCAAAGACAAACTATGTCTAATGCTAATGGATACTGGCACTATTCTAAGCATCTGATATGACTTAGCTAATTTAGTCCTCACAACAACTCCATTTGACAGATAAGGAAACTGAGCCCAGAGAGTTTAGATAGTTTTTCCAAGAACCCAAGCTCTGAAGTAGCAGAGGTAGGGGTTTGAACCAGGCAGTGTGACTCTAAAGCTGGTGCTTTTAAACACTATGCCTCAAATCCAGAGAAGATTTTAGGGAAAAAAAAAAAAAAAGAGGCCAAGAAATGTCAGTGACTGCTGGACCACATGGGAGCCCCTAAGGACTCTCAAAGTGACAACCACTCCAATGACAAGGGAATCACACTTGAGAATGTTAGAATAAGCTTTGGAAACACTGAAGCATTTCTGAGCAGTGCAGCCACAGGAAAGCTGTGAAAAGATGTCTGTGTTCACCTAATATGTGGAAGACATTTGTGTAGAGGCCATGGACCAAGAGAGCTTTGAATATGGGAGTGTGGTTAGATGCAGGGGCTCTGGACCATGTAGCCTAGACTCAAAACCTGGCTTGTCTGCCTCCTAGCTGTGTGACCTCAGGTCAGCAACTTACCCTTTCTGTGCCTCAGCTTTCTCACCTGTAAAATGGGAGTAATAAAACACATTTCATTGATTCTAAGCCATGCATTTTTTAACATCTGTGAAGGTAGGACATGCCTTATGATCAGTAGCAGTTCAAGGCTTGACTGGGGTATATTTTCATTGTTTAAATGGCACATGGTTGGGGGCTCATCATTGGAGATGCTCCTCCCTCTCAGGACCACAGGGTGGGATATGTGACCCAGTCTGGCCAATATCCTATCCACTTGGCTGCAGTGATTGGTTCAGGGATGGGCAGATGATCCAAGCTGAGCCAATCAGATCCTTCCCTGGGACTTTCATGCTAGATCTAATGTTAAAGATTCTCTTTGTCCACTGGAGTTGCTAGGAGAGACGAGTGTGTGTCTGGGGAGTGGAAGATAGCATGGAGAGTTCAAAGACAGAGATGTTGGTGTTTGAGCCCCTGGATCTATCCATGTCTGAGGTGAGTTAATCTTGTTCTTCCTAGTTCCACAAACCAGCAAGTTCCCTTTATTATATATTTTTTTCCTCAAGACAGTTTGAGTTGAGTTCCTTTTACTTATAACCAAAGGATTCCTAAAGAGGACAGGTATCCTTTTACAGACCCCCAGGAAACTGGCTCAAAATGAGGAGACCCTAGCACCCTGGAAAATGAGTGTATCTCTAATATGTCATGGATGTTGATGAGCCTATGCATCAGAAGAGGGAAGTCAAACCCTCCAATTTGGTAGGTGTGGTAGCCAATCTCCAATATGATCCCCAGTGACCCCCACCTTTTGGTATTTACACCTTTGGGCGGACTTCTCCCTCACTATACCAAGGTTGGTGTGTGTGACCAATAGAGCTCTCTCTCTCTCTCTCTCTCTCTCTCTCTCTCTCTCTCTCTGATCAAGCATTCTGGGGAAAGCCAGCTTTCATGTAATGAGGACACTCAGGCAGCCCCTTGGAGAGGCCCATGTGGTGAGGAACTGAGGCATCCTACCAACAGCCATGCAAGGGAACCATTCTCCAACCCCAGTCAACTGTTTAGCCCTCTCTGACAATCTGACTGCAACCTCACGAGAAACTCTTAGCCAGAATCATCCCATGAATCTGTCCTGGACTCCTGACCCTCAGAAACAACAAGATCATAAATATTTTTTGAAGCTTCTACGTTTGGGGGTAATTTGTTACACAGCCATAGATAACTAATATACTGGGGAAGGGAATGGGTTCCACATGGGCTGAATTGCAGGACTGGCAAGTGAGTTTAGGAGTCAGGTCTAGCTGGTGCAGGGGAAATGGGAGTCAGGAAGGTCGAGCTGGACTTGTGGGGTACCATCTTTGAATCTCAGGTAAGGCCAGTCAAACCTGCCTGTGCCATCCAAAATGTTCCACCTTGAAATGATGGTGGCTGCACATAGGGTAGTCCTTGAAGGGATGGCCTGCTGCTCAGCTACCCAGCCCAGCTGCTCCAACTGCCCCTAAGAGCCTGGGAAGGACCTGGCTCCCCTCTTCTTATCCAGCTCCTTCCAGGGTACCCAAGGGGGTCAAGGAGTCCCCCACATCTCTGCTGTAGACCTTCAGCACAACCCTGAGTCACATTTCTTATCAGTTGCCAAGGGTTCTCCTTCCCCCTCCCAATGCTCCTCCATCCTCCCACCACGGCTGTGGTTCAGGCTGACATCATCACTTGTTTGGATGGTGCCTCCGTCTCCTCTTGGTTCCCTATGACACTTCCACCTCCCCACTCCCACGCCCCCAGGGAGCTCTTGGAAACATCAGCCTGAGAAAGTCACTATCCTGTATAAAACAGAAAATGGTACAATCTCTCAGAAAAACCATTTGGCAGCTTTTAGAAATGTTAAACATATACCTCCCATAGGAGCCATTCCACTCCTTGATATTTACCCAAGAGAAATAAAAACATATGTCCATATGAAGATGTGTCCATACACATTTATAACAGCTTGATTTGTAATCGCCAGTTGAAAGAAAGCTGTTTAAAAATGACGACAACTTCCCCTGAGGGCAATCTGATGACATCTACCAAAATTACAAATAAGCATGCCCTTGGACTGTATAATGCCACTGCTGAGAATTTACACTCCAGCTGGAACCACACGTGTGCTACATGACACACGTAGAAGACTCTTTCTCCCAGCACTGTGTGTTTATAGAAAAAAAGAGTGAAAACCACATAAATGCCCATCAACTGGGAGCTGGTTAAATCAATTATGAGAAATCCACGCAATGAAATATTATACAGTGAGTAAAAGCAACAAGAAAGCTCTTTATTTACAGAGAGAGAAATACCTCAGGATGTTATTATTAAATGAATAAAGCAAAGTGCATAATGTTTTGTTACCAATTGATCACGTGTGTATGTGCATGTGTGTGAAATATATTTCTGTTTAGATTCTTTACACTGGCTATTTGCTCTGCTTAAAATGCCTCATTCCCTCACTTACTTTAAGCCTCTGCTCAAATGTTGACTTCTCAGTGAGGCCTTCTTTGGGCACCTTATCTAAGATTTTTCACACAACCCCATCTTATATTCCCCATCCCTTTCCCCTGATTCATTTTTCTCCTTAGCATTTAACACCATCTAATATGATATAGTTTATGTACTGATACTCTTTCTTAACTATCTCCCCCACTACAGTGTGAACTCTACCAGGGCAGTGATTTGTTTTACTTGCTTTGTGCATACTGTGTCCCTGTTCCTATAACAGTGCCTGGTACACAGTAGGCACTCAACAAATGTTGGTTAAATGAATGAGTGGATCTCTCTCTGAGATCTGAAGCTGCCCACAGGCATGTTCTAGATGGACCACCACAAACAAATGGATATTTAAGTGTCCCCAAACTCTTAGAGGCTGCCTTTGAAACACTTCCTATGTATTGGTCCATTTCCTACTGTATCAGTCAGCTATTGCTGCATAACAAATTACCCCAAAGTGTAGACATTTAAAACAATGAACATATATTATTTCACAGCTTCTGTGGGCCAGGAGTCCAGAGCCTCTTAGCTGGGTGGTTCTGACTCAGTGTCCCTCGTGATGTTACAGTCAGATTCTTGGCCAGAGCTGCGTCATCTGAAGGCTTGACTAAGGCTAGAGGAGCTGCTTCTGAGATTACTCACACAGCTGTTGGCAGGAGGCTGGAGTCTAGTCAGATTTTGTTTCATTTTGTTTCCTTTTAGTTTATTTTACTTGGAAATAATTTTAGACTTACAAGATGTTGCAAAAATAGTATACAGAAGTCCCGTCTACCTTTGACCCATCTTCTTTTATTTATTTATTTTTTAAAATTTTGGCTGCATTGGGTCTTCATTGCTGCACGCGGGCTTTCTCTAGTTGCAGCGAGTGGGGGCTACTCTTCGTTGAGGTGCGCGGGCTTCTCATTGCAGTGGCTTCTCTTGTTGCGGAGCACGGGCTTTAGGCGCATGGGCTTCAGTAGTTGTGGCTCACGGGCTCAGCAGTTGTGGCTCACGGGTTCTAGAGCGCAGGCTCAGTAGTTGTGGCGCACGGGCTTAGTTGCTCTGCAGCATGTGGGATCTTCCCGGACCGGGGCACGAACCCGTGTCCCCTGCATCGGCAGGCGGACTCTCAACCACTGCGCCACCAGGGAAGCCCGGTCATATATTTTGGTAGAATGTCCCTCAGTTTGGGTTTGTCTGATGTTTGCTCATGATTAGATTGAAGTTAGGCATTTGGGAGAAGGATGCCATAGAAATGATGTGTTCTCAGGGCGACTGATAGAGGGAGGCACATAATGTCAATGTGTGTCATCATTGATGATGTTAACCTTGATCACTTGGTTACAGTGGTGCCAGCCAGGAGTCTCCACTGGAAGGTTACCATTTTTCCCTTTGTAATTCACAGGTATCTTGGGGGAGATTCAGTGAGATGATGTACATACCCTGCTTCTCCTCAAACTTTTGCCCCACTGACTTTAGCATATGGATAGATGTGGAAGATCAAACCAACAGGACAATTCCCAATTTTCTAACTTAGGCACAGTTGATGCCCCATCCACATCCCCTCAGCGCACCCCAGACGTCACCTATTGTCAGTTCCTGAATCTTGTAAGTTTTGGGTGTTCTCTGGGTGGGCACTGAACTTGGTCAGCACGTGGGGGAGCCATTGCCCCAGGAAGGAACCATCAGGTATTGATGGATAAAGGGAGAGACAATTCCGAGGTATGTCCTATCGGAACACCTTCTGCGTTGCCCCCTCCCTGCTCTGTCTCACTTCCCTCCCCATACTCCTGGGGCTTCCTCTGCTCCTACATGAACTATCAGTCCCTAGACCTTGTCTCCGGGGATGTGAAAAACTGGTGTTCAAGGCATTCTCATGAGCTTCAGCTTGGATGCGAGGATGCTTTTTTTTTTTTTTAACAGCTTTATTAAGATATAATTCACACACCATACAATTCACCCCTTTAAAGTGTACAGTTCATACTGTTTTGTTTTGTTTTGTTTTGTTTTGTTTTTTGTGGTACGCGGGCCTCTCACTGTTGTGGCCTCTCCTGTTGCAGAGCACAGGCTCCAGACGCGCAGGCTCAGCGGCCATGGCTCACGGGCCCAGCTGCTCCGCGGCATGTGGGATCCTCCCAGACTGGGGCACGAACCCGTGTCCCCTGCATCAGCAGGCGGACTCTCAACCACTGTGCCACCAGGGAAGCCCAATTCGTACTGTTTTTATTCTGTCTGTTTTTAGTATATTCACAGAGTTGTGCAACCATCACCACAATCTAATTCAGAACACTTTCACTCCTCTAGAAGAAAAACCCGTCCTCAACAGCAGACCCTCCCCCCATTCCCCCTCCACCAGCCCCTGGCAACCACTAATCCACTTTTGGTCCCTGTGGATTTGCCTGTTCAGGATGTTTCATATAAATGGAATCATACACCTTCTGTTTGTGTGTGATTCTGTGTCCTTCTGTGTCTGGCTTTCTGTGTCTGGCTTCCTTCACTGAACGTCATGTTTTCAAGGTTCTTCCAAGTGTCACATGAATCAGTGCTTCGTTCCTTTTTTTTTTTTTTTTGCTGTACGCGGGCCTCTCACTG
>NW_006787698.1:965322-990369 GCF_000442215.2 Lipotes vexillifer | reverse complement strand
GAACCCACGTCCCCTGCATCGGCAGGCGGACTCTCAACCACTGCGCCACCAGGGAAGCCCGCTTCGTTCCTTTTTAAGGCTGAATAATATTCTATTGTACAGGTGCACCACATTTTGTGTATCCATTCATCCATTGATGGACGTGTGGATTGCTTGCACTTTTTGGCTATTATGAATAATGCTGTTATGAACCCTGCTGTATACATTTTCGCATAGCTGTGTGTTGTAATTTGTCTTGGGTATACACAGGAGTGGAATTGCCAGATCATGGGGCAACTTATTGAGGAAGGGGATGCTCCAAGCCCCCAGGCTGGGCAACTGTAACTGCTGTCTCTGATTATCTGTTTCTTATGGAATTATTGGTTTGCCTCTTCCACTGGAAGATCAGCTCCACCAGGACAGAGATTTCCCTCTGTTGTTTCGCTGCCAAGGTGTCCCTAGGGTCTGCACAGCGCCTGGAATGTAGCAGGTGCTGGGTAAATAAGTTAAAGATCAAAATGAGTCCCATCCGGAGCTTAGCGCAGGGCCTGGCACACAGTGAACACAGGGTACCTGTACCTACTGGTTTTACTGCCAAAATAACTTGGGGGTGGGGCGGGGGGTCCTAGGCCGGTTCTGTCAGTTGTGTCCCTGCCTGAGTCTGTTTTTGGTCTTCTCCCCAATCACCACTCCTGTCTCCTTTCCTGGGAGGATCCCCCAGGCTTCCTCTCTTGTCCTCCCCATCTCCCTTCTGATGGCTCTTTCTTTTTTTAAGTCTGGTCGTTTGCATCTTCCTCCTCTCTCACTCTCTCTGTTTCCCTCTCTTTTTCCCGTATCTCTCTCCTCCCCCGCCCCCTCCCTCTCTCTGCCCTTTCTCTCCTGGTCCTCTGGGACTCTCCCCCTTGGAGACTCTGTGTGTCTGTCTTTGTCTGTCAGTTTCTTCCCCCTTTTTCTCATTTCCCTCTCTCCCTGCCTGCCGGGCTTCTGGTCTATCTTTATCTCCATCTCTTCCCCTCTCTCCTTCTCTCTCTCTGTCTCTGCCTTTCTGCTCCATCTGACCCTGTGTGCATCTTTGTCCGCTGTCTCTGCCTCTCGCTGGGGTTCTCCCTCCCACCTCCCTGCCCCCATCCCCTTTAAGTGCACGAGGCAGGGAATAGCAGCCCCGCAGATCTGGGGACACTCCCTCCTTGGTTGCCAGGGTGCTGGGGCCAGGGAGGGGCTGTGGGCTCATTACTCTAATGGTATCTGCAGTGGGCGCACAGCTGGCCCAGGAAATGGGCCACTTAAGCCTATTGGAGCTGATGGCAGCCTGTGGCCACTTCTCCCCTGCTGCTTTCAAGCAGAGCTGGGAGAGGGGAGTGAGGGGGGAGAGGTGGGGAGGGGGAAGGGGAGGGGAAAGGTGGGACGAGGATGCCTCTCCGTTTCAGGCCTGGGATGTCCTGGGAAAATGCACTGGGCTGGCTGGGAGGGGCAGGGAGGCTGGACCCCGGGCCCCAGGAGCAGGGCCCCCCTTGTACACACAGTTGCACACCCAAGAGAGCACCACCCGATGGTTTCCACTCAGGGACACCCCACGGCCCGTCTCCCCAACCCCCATGATCACAGATGTCATTAGCACAAACATGCACCAGGACACAGGCACAGACCCTCACCAATGGACACAAATGAACAGATCATGCACACACTCACACGCTCACGCTCACACACAGCATTGAGACGCACGGAGAACTGAAAAGGACACGCACTGAAGTAGGTGTCTCGCACACAGCCAGGCACACGCTTACAGGCTAGAGATGCACAGATGGGACAGAGCGACCACATCAAATACACATGGGCCACGAATTCCCCTTCACGCACCCTCACGCCATGATCAGGCGCGATCCGTGCTACAAAGATCCACAGATTCACAAACACACGAGCACACGCAGAAACAGCGGCATCGGTGACAAAGGACACACACAACCACAGCCAGCCACGTTGGTCCACCCCAGCCTCTGCTCACGGCCACGTGTCGCCAGGCAGAAAAGCAAGCCCAACCTGGCCTGATCCGCCCATTTTTTTTTCTCAGAGAAGCTGGAGATCTGGATTTTTATGTGAAACCACTTAAAAAGAAGATAAAGAGTGTGCAGCCCAAACCAGGAGGACTGACGGTCTAGACCTCAGCCTCCATTTTGCAAAAGGGCCCCTAGTCGCACCATGAATAGCTGGGCAACCCCTAGGCCACTCTGAGCCTCTACCTTGTCTTCCGGGAAATTCCATCATAACGGTCCTCCTCTCCAGGGCCTGTTGTGAGGACCGCGGCATGATGCCAACTCAGCCAGGGGACAGGGGGAGGGCCTCCTGCCCCCTTCATCTCCCCGTGTCTGTCTGCCTCTGCTCCTCTGGTGGGTCTTACCCCTTCTCCATCTTTTCCATCACACGCGCACACATATTCACACGAGTGGCCTGGAGCCCAGCCGGGAAGAGGCAGGGAGGCCACTGGGCTGAGTTAGGTTCTCACAGGGGCTTTGATTTTGAGGAATCTGAAGAGAAATGTGTGTGCGCGCGCGCGTGCATGCACACACCCGCTCGTGTGTGGGTGCCTGGTGTGCCTGCATTTGCCTGTGTACCTTTGCCCACAAGCCAGCGTGAGCCATGAGCTGACACATGGGTGTGCGGCTCTGTGCGCCCGGGATGCGCGTTAGGGATGGGTGGTGAGGAGGGACCGCTCTGAGACCCACCTCTGCCTAAACTGGGCCTTCCTTGCCTCTTCTTGAATGGAGGCCCTTCGATCCCTCTTCCTAGGGTGGGGTCCCCCTCCCAGGGCCCCACCCCTACCCCGGCTCCCGGCTCTGGCTGCTACGGGCCCTTGCTCTGTGACTGTGGGCAAGTCACTGCCCCTCTCCGAGCCTAAGCTCCCTCGTCTGTAAAGTGGGGAGAAGAGCTCCCTAGCAGGCAGGTGGATGGGGAACCTTAAAAGAGTGAAAATTACCGGGAGGGAAAGGGGTGGGGGGATAAAGTGGGAGACTGGGATTGACATAGACACACTACTATATATAAAATAGAAAACTAGTAGGGACCTACTCTATAGCACAGGGAACTCTACTCAGTACTCTGTAAAGACCTATGTGGGAAAAGAATCTAGAAAAGAGCGGATGCACGTATATGGATATATGGATATGATTCACTTTTCTGTACAGCAGAAACTAACACAACAGTGTAAATCAACCATACTCCAATAAAACTTTTTAAAAATAAAAATAAATAAAAGAATGAAAAAAAGAACAATGAAAAGAATAAAGAATTTTAAAAGCAAGGGATTTGAACAGCCATGTCTCCAAAGAAGGTATACAGATGGCCAAGGATCACAAGAAAAGTTGCTGGACATCGATAGTCATGAAGGAGACGCAAGTTGAAACCTGCAGCACCTCCACCAGGATGGCTCGAGGACACAAACAGACAATAACAAGTCTGTGAGGCCGTGGAGAAATTGGAACCCTCGTGTATGGCTGGCGGGAAGAGAAAATGATGGAAAACAGTCTGGAGGTTCTTCCAAAAGTTGACATAGAATCACCATATGACCCAGCAGTTCAACTCCTAGTTATTTACTCAGGAAGAATGAAAACATATGTCCACACAGAAACCCGTACATGTGTGTTCGTAGCAGCGTGATTCATGCGACCCAGTGACACTTGCAGGGGACTCTACGGACCCTACAAACCCTACCAACCTTGCTAACAGAAGCAACGTGTTTATTAGCAAAGGTTTTCAAGGTACAGAAACACATGGGGGAGGGTGTTAAAACTACTCAAAAGGTTAACATATTCTCTTATTTGTTTAAAGCATTTAAACTAAGGGGCGGGAGTTCGCTCCATCCCCACCGGTAACTTTTCAGAAAGAATGAAGAGTGTCTTGGGCATTTTCTGATGGGACTCAGATCTATCTCTCTCCCTGTCTCTCTCTCTCCAGTCTCTTCCCCTCCCACAGATTTGCTTTACAAAGCCTCATTTCATTGATTTTTACTTTTTGGCTGCACCCGCGCGGCATGAGGGGTCTTAGTTCCCCAACCAGGGATTGAACCCTCGCTCCCTGCATTGAAAGTGTGGAGTCTTAACCATTGGACCACCAGGGAAGTCCCTCGTTGATTTTTATTTATTTATTTATTTATTTATTTATTTATTTAATTTTTATTTTTTTATTTTGCGGTACACGGGCCTCTCACTGTTGGGGCCTCTCTCGTTGCAGAGCACAGGCTTCGGACGCGCAGGCTCAGCGTCCATGGCTCACGGGCCTAGCTGCTCCGCGGCATGTGGGATCTTCCCGGACCGGAGCACGAACCCATGTCCCCTTCATCAGCAGGTGGACTCTCAACCACTGTGCCGCCAGGGAAGCCCACCTCATTGATTTTTAAATATAACTTATCTCATACATCACGCCAAATCAGGACACATAGATCTACCACTCTCTTTTTAAAAATAGGATCTATTTTTGCATAAGCAATCCACGCACCGTGGGACAAAATTCCAGAGTGTATGTTGGCAAATCTTTCCCTGTCACCCAAATGCCTCTTCCAGAGGGACCATTGATACTGGTTTATTTTGTCTTCTGCGATTTTAGTTTTATTGGGACAAATATACATAGAAATTTTCACTCTTGACGTGTATTATTCGATATATAATGTATATTCCTATATATTATGTAATATAGAGATAAAATAATATATACATATAGAATATAAATTCATGTGGAATATATGTATATATTATATAAAACATAACAGAATTTTATATAAAATGTATAATTCATCTATACATAGAGAGATGGAGAGGGAGATAATAACGAGTGACCAGGGTCCCAGCTCTGTCCGCATTTGCCCAGTTCCCAGAAAGGAATTTTTTTAGCTTTGGGAAAAACGTATTCTTACTCCTTCCATCCTTTTTTTTGGAGGAGGGCGGTATATAATTCCCTTTGCTTTTTTCTCCCAGTTTTATTATGATGTAATTGACATAGAACCTTGTATTAATGTAAGGCATGCAACATATGATTTGACACTTGAATCACCACAACCAATAAGTTTAGCTAACATCCGTCGTCGCCTCACATAGTAACAGATAGTTTCCCCGTGATGAGAGCTTTTAAGATGTCTCTCATAGCAACTTTCAAATATCTGATACAGTATTGTCAGCCTTTTAATACATAAAAGCCAGCACGCTCTACACATTCTGTGCTCTGCTTTTTTTTTTAACTTAGCAATCCATCTTGGAGATTTTTCCACATCTATTTAGTGAAAGCATCCTGCTTCCTATTTCACAGCCCCTTCATTTTTTTCAACATCCCAGCGTATAGACCTATCATAATTGATTTAGCCAGTTCCCTACGAGGGGGAATTTTGGTGGCTTTGGAATGTTGCTGTAACTACATCTTGGGTACCACCGCTTCCCACGTGAGTGGGACAACTCCTGCAGGTGTGTTTGTTTTAAAATACAGCATATTAGCTGGAGAAAGGGGGGAATGGGCAATCAGTGTTTCACGGGACCAGAGTTTCAGTGTGGGAAGATGAGGAAGTTCTGGAGATGGATGATGGTGGTGGTTGCATGACAGTGTGAATGTACTTAATGCCCCTGGGCCATACACTGAAAAATGGTTACAATGAGAAATAAATTTTATGTTATGTGTATTTGACCAAAATTTTGTAAAAATAAATAATTTTTTAAAATATAGTTTTTATATTTTTAAAAATATTTTTATATATATTTAAAAATATAGCATTGGGGAGTTCCCTGGTGTTCTACTGGTTAGGATTCAGCGCTTTCACTGCTGTGGCCTGGACTCAATCCCTGGATGGGGAACTGAGATCCTGCAAGATGCATGGCGTGGCCAAAAAAAATTATATATATGGCATTAATACAAAATTTGAGGCATATTAAGGCCAACAGATCAGGACACAACTGCCATTGAAAAGAGTTTGTTACAGTTCCCAAGAGGAGGGGTCACTCCATGCCAATCAGGGCCAAATGGGGATGCACCAGTGTCAGTCAGGAAGCAGAGGGAGGGGGAGAGAGTATGGGCCAGAACCTTTATTGTGGTTTACTAGAGAATGAACAGGCAAGGCAGGGTATGCAGGCTTAGGATGGGCTACTTTGAATAATTTCAATGGACTTTGGGGCATAGGGGCTGTCCCTGGTTGTCTGGTTCCTGGCCCTGGGGTCATTAGGGCAGGGGGATAGTGACCCAGAGTATAAGAACCCCATAGAGGAGGGGGTTGAGGGTGTGGGCCCTGGATTGGTTGGTTGGTTTTTGAAAAGTACACTCATGGTCAAGTTGTTAACTATCTCTAGGAATTAGCTAGCCCTGGGAGGGGCCATTTTCCAGGGTCTGTGAGGCCCCAGATGTCAAAGCATCAGAAATAAAATGGCATGGTTAATACAGTGTCCCTAGAGGGGACATCTGGGTCCTGGGGAGAATGGCTTTCCAATTGGGAAGAATGTTTCCAGGTTTCATCCCAAACCACTGTTCTTTTAGGCCACTCCAGGTCTCTCTTGTGTGCCAATTAAGTCCCTGTGGGGAGGGGCAGGTAAGGCCTGGGAAACACAGTTCTTTTTAAGAACTTAATTCTTTCTGGGCCGAATTTAAAACCAGCCACTCCGCTCAATATTATGTAACAACCTAAATGGGAAAAGAACTTGAAAAAGAATAGATACAGGTACATGTATCACTGAATCACTCTGCTGTACACCTGAAACTACCACATTTTTAATCAACTACACTCCAAGATAAAATAAAAAGTTTACAAAATAATATAAAATAAAACCAGCCACTGATGTGACTGCCCAAGTTCAGGGGCCATTAGGGGAACCAGGAGCTCTGCTGAGATGAGACCAACAGCCATCATTTTATCATCCAACCTCCTGTAAGTGGAATCATACAATATTTGTCCTCTGTGTCTGCCTTATTTCACTCAGCATCATGTCCTCAAGGTTCATCAGTGTTGTAGCAGGTGTCAGAATTTCCTTCCTTTTTAAGCTGAATAACATTCCATTCTTGTGTATATACTGTGTTTTGTTTATCCATTCATCTGTCAGTGGACACTTGGGTTGATTCCACCTCTTGGCTATTGTGAATCATACTGCTATGAATATGGGTGTGCAAATATCTGTTTGAGCCCTTCTTTCCAATTCCTTGGGGGTACATACTCAGGAGTGGGATTACTGCATCATACAGTTGAATCTTTTGAGGAACTGCCATACTGTTGTCTACAGTGGCTTAGCACGAGAGATGTTTGGTGTGATAAATCTTCCTTTGACAGATAGCTAAATTTGAAAACAAATCTCCGTGGCCCTGTATTGACGTAAGAGTATGTTTCTCCTACATTAATGGAAGAAGCAGATTCCAAAAGACTGTGTACTGTGATTCTTTTGATGTGTGTTTGAAATACACATACATCCCTCAGGGCCTTTGCCTTTCCCCAGAGACCCACACGATTCACTCATCCCCTCTACTCAGGTCTCTGCATAAATGTATCTTCCCTGAAACCTTCTAAAAAGAACCTCCCCCCTTGCCCCACTTAATTTTTCTTCCTTCACTTACTCCTTCCTGTTGTATTATAGTTGATTGTACTTATTCATAGGGGTTCTGTTCTATAAAGTTGTCACAAACATGGACCTAGCCAATGCTGGACCACTGCTCCTGGGGAAAGTACGAGGTTAGGTTCCTGTGAGCCTCTGGGTCACAAGATCTTCATCAACCAGTCAATACATAGCCTTGTTTTATGTGTGTTTCTGTTTAGGGACACCTCATTTAGTATATATTGTTGATTCATTAGCATTGAACTCCCAACCAGTAGCACTATAATTCATGCCTGAATGAAGCTCATCTAACACACGTATTTTCCCCATAGGCTTAGGACACACTGGGCGGCACTTCAGCACGACGCTTGGGGCCACTTTAGAGAGCCAAATCACCACCACCACTGCCACCAACACAAAAAACACAACACAACACTCAAATCATCCAGAAAAGGACACTTGTCCACAATCTGAGCTGAAATCAGAAGCCGGGCATTGCCTGGTTCAACCTCAGCGGGGAAAATGCTTGGTGGGTGACACATTTTTTCACCAAATTCTGCACATGTCCACGAATGACTGTGAAAGTCAGACGTATTCATTTTGGAGTTACAAATAAATGTCAGCAACGAGGTGATTTTGCATATACCAAACCTGAAAATAATGAGGATTGACTATATAAAGAATGTGTATTTAGGGAATTCCCTGGCAGTCCAGTGGTTGGGACTCCATGCTTCCACTGCAGGGGGCACAAGTTTGATCCCTGGTCAGAGAACTGGGATCCTGCATGCCACGTGGCGAGGCCAAAAAAAAAAAAGAATGTGTATTTAAATTTCATTATTGCTGTCTGTATTCCCTGGCTAAACTATCACATGGGCAGGGGTCTTGATCCCTCTTGTTCACAGCTGTGTCCCCTAGCTCCAAAAAGAGAGACTGACACACAGTAGGTGCTCAATAAATATTTACTGATGGACAAAAAAGAACACATAGATACATTTAAAAACAGCTATCTTGGGGCTTCCCTGGTGGCGCAGTGGTTGAGAGTCCGCCTGCCAACCCAGGGAACGCGGGTTCGTGCCCCGGTCCGGGAAGATCCCACATGCCGTGGAGCGGCTGGGCCCGTGAGCCATGGCCGCTGAGCCTACGCGTCCGGAGCCTGTGCTCCACAACGGGAGAGGCCACAACAGTGAGAGGCCTGCGTACTGCAAAACAAACAAACAAACAAACAAACAAAACAGCTATCTTGTGGTATAATTGACATCGAATGAGCTGCATTTAAAGTGTACAATTTGCTAGGTATTGACATCCATGAAGCCATCACCACCATAAAGATAATGAACACATCTGTCACTCCCAAAACTTTCCTCCTGTCCCTTTGTCATCCCTCCCTCCTACCCCTCCCCATCCCCAGGCAAGCACTGACCTGTTATCTGTCACTATAGATGAGTTAGTACTTTCTGGAGTCTTCTATAAATGGAATCTAACCGTATGTACTCTTTTGTCTGGCTTATTTCCCTAAGCATAATTGTATGTGATTCATCCATGCTGTTGTGTGGATGTATAGTTCGTTCCTTTTTCTTGCTGAGTAGTATTCCATTGTGTAGATGTACCACAGTCTATCCATTCACCTGGAATGACATCTGGCTTTTCCAGGCTTCTTGTGGTACAATACAATGAAATTCTGACATAACCACCTGGAGTTAAGGCAGACCCCACAAGTTAAGGGCATAGTCGCCAACAAGATTGTCTTCACTTCAGATGCATTCACAGACCAACAAGCTCTGCGGAGCCTTGGTGCTCAGAGTTTTTACTGGAGTTTCATTATATAGGTATGATTGATCAAATCATTGGCTATGAGATTGAACTTAATCTGCAGCCACCCTCCCCCCCATCCCTTAAGGTCAGGTTGACATCTTAAGGTTGGTGTTTCCTGCATGACCAATCCCCATCCTGAGTCATCTCATTTGCATAAACTCAGGTGTGGTCATGCCCCACCACGAGCAACCAACACTCCTATTGCTCAAGGAAAATCCAAGGATTTAGAAGTTATCTTTCAGGAACCTGGGACAAAGTCCAGATACTTTCTTTGTAATACAACAGTTGATTACAAATAAAGCTGCTGTGAACATGCAGGTGCAACAAGTCTGCATATGAATATAAATTCCCTTTTCTCTTCGGTAGGAGTAGAAAGAGTGGGTCATGGCATCTTAAAAGCATTTGATTATGGACACTTTCAAACACACACAAAGGGAAGAAGACAGAATAGTGAGTTCCCATCCCCGTCTCAATTTTGTAGCCATTCCCAGACATTACGTAGCATTCACAAATGTTTTAATGATCTCTCAAAGATATGGACTCTTTTTAAAAAGTATAATCCCAATATCATCACCACTCTTTTAAAACCTAGCAATAATCTTTAATAAGCTTAATATCATGGACTAGTAAGTAGCCTGTCAGGACGCATAACGTTTTTGCACAATTGGTTTCTTCAAATAGCCCACATGTGGTGCTGCAGTACATTTTTTTTTTTTTTCATCTAAAAGAATATTCACCAAAAAGTTACCAGTGGAAAGGAATTAAGAGTGGCTGCTATTTTCTCCTGGTTGTAGATGGTAATAATGATTGTTAAAATTTATTTTAAAAATGTGCTTACCTCAGTGTCTGTCACCTGTGGACTTTCAGCTTTTACTGTCTGAGCGTTTGCTGTGTCCTCAGCACCAAGTCCTTTAGAACATGTTTTATCTTATTTAATCTGGACAGCTGCGCTCTGCAGAAGGCTTGGTTATTCCATTTTGCAGATGAGAAAACTGAGGCTCAGAGAGGTGGAATGACTTGCCCTCGGGAGCACCCAGCTAGTTAGAGATGCGGGGGGGGCGGTCAGCCTGGAAGCCCAGGTGTGCCCAACTATAATTTCTAAATCGAATCTATATTTTCTAAAGATTCTACAACAAATATCTACCACTTTGGGAAAAACAGGGTGTATTCATCTCCTGTGGCTTCTGTAACAAATTATCCCAAATTCGGTGGCTTTACAACAATAGAAATTTCTCCTCTTACAGTTCCGGAGACCAGAAGTCCTAAACCAAGGCGTTGGCAGGGTTGGTTCCTTCTGGAGGGTGTCGGGGAGAAACTGTCCCATGCCTTTCTCCTAGCTGCAGGTGCTTGCCCGAAATCCTTGGTGTTCCTTGGTGTGTAGATGTTATCTCTCAAATCTCTGTCTCCATCTTACCGTCATCTCCTCTGTGTCTCCCTGGAGGTCCCCCTCGTCTTATAAGGACAACACTCATTGGATCTAGGGGCCACCCCAAATCCAGCATGACCTCACCTTAACTATTTACATCTGCAAAGACCCTATTTCCAAATAAGGTCACACTTGGAGGTTCCAGGTGGCTGTGAATTTTGGGGGGACACACCGAAGCCAGTACATAAGGTTAGCTTTTTAGGCGCAAAAAGGCAGGAAGGAGGACCCTTCACCTACTCTCCATAGCCTGGTGCCCCAAGAGCTCTGTGCCTGGGTCCTCTGGCCGGGATGGGGCCGAGTGCAGAGCCAGCAGCGAGATGGGGAGTGTGAACCGATCACCCCAAATCATCGGTGACACAGCCAGGGAAGGAGCCAGTCTTCAAGGCTCCAGGCTTCCAGGCCCCTGCACTGTGGGTTTCTGACACTTCTAACCCTCAGCCAAGCTCAGGATGGGGACACAAAAGTGGCCAATCAGGGCAGGGACATTGGGGTTCTAGAGACACTTGTCCCATCTCCTCCCTGCTGCCCCCCCCCACCTGTCGTTGTATGAAGTCCCCAGAGGGACCTTTTATGACATTTCTTCTACTTTTGATGGAGACATCACCTGCACACGTGAAGCAGACAAATCTTGTGTGTTCACAAGATTTGTGAAAGCGGCAAGACCCCAAACCCAGGCACCTGGGCATGGAGCATGGTGAGAGGGGGCTGCGATGCACCAGCGTGTGTGTGTCTACATGTGTGTAGACAGTGTAACCACCATCCAGCTGCTTGTATGGAACACTCTGGGCTCCCCAGAAGGGGCTCCAAGGAAGTCTTTCAAACGGTAGATCCGGTCCTGTTCTCCCTCACCTAAAATCTTTCCATGAGTCCCATCACCGTGAGGATGACGCTCACAATAATCATAATGATGACAGCAGTGTGGTGGGCACTCAGGGTACACCAGGCACTCAGTCTACACCATAGAGCTTGTCTGCATGGACTGCCTTTCCCTCCTGACATCCTTTAGACGCAGGTACTCTTACTATG
Organism: Lipotes vexillifer; assembly: GCF_000442215.2. NCBI lineage: Eukaryota > Metazoa > Chordata > Mammalia > Artiodactyla > Lipotidae > Lipotes > Lipotes vexillifer. The sequence continues at coordinate 978,582 of NW_006787698.1, read as the reverse complement.
CCCATTTTATAGGTGGGGAAGATAAGGCATGGAGTGTTGAATTCATTTGGGCTAAATTTGAAGCCACATCGTCTGGCTCCATCCTCACCTCCGGATGGCCACGCGGCTGCTCCTTGTTACACAGGTATGTGCTTGAGTGTCACCTCCTGTGACCCCTAGCACCTAGCAGTCCGGGGTTAGGGGCTCAAGCCAGAGATGGGGAGAGACAGAGATAGGGTAGGAGTAAAATGACAGAGAGAAAGAGGGACTTCCCTGGTGGTCCAGTGGTTAGGACTCTGCGCTTTCACTGCAGGGGGCGAGGGCTCAATCCCTGGTCCAGGGGCTTCGATCCCTGTTCAGGGAACTAAGATCCTTCATGCCTCGCGGTGCACGGCCAAAAACAAACGAAGGCAGAGAGAGAGAGACAAAAAGAAGCAGAGACGGAGAGAGAGTGCAGAGAAAGAGAGAGAAATAGGCATAAAGGTAAAGCGATCATTGGAGACAAACAGAAGAGCTGATGCTCCTAGCAGGGGCTTCCTATATGTGCACGGCTGGGGACCGCTGATGAGATCAACAGGCACCGATGCCAATGGGGGCAGGGGAGAAAGCGGCAAGACCCCAAACCCAGGCACCTGGGCATGGAGCATGGTGAGAGGGGGCTGCGATGCACCAGCGTGTGTGCACATGAGCGTGAGGGAGATCCCTGCGTGGATGCAGCTCTTTGGCCTTACGGCCAGGCTAGCATCCTCTCTCCCTCTCTCTCTCCCCCATCCCGGGTCTGCCAGCTTTTTCCCATGACTCTCTGTCTCTTGTCATTGAGTCTCTGTCTCTGTGTCTCCCTGGCAGCCAGTACTGTGGGTGAAGGGGCGTGTGTTGGTATAGAAGGCAGCTCCTGGGGGTGGGGTCACCATGGCAGTGGCTGAAGCCTTGCACGCCATCATTCACGTTGAAGTGGACCCACCCACGGCTGACAGTCACCTTGTGGTCCCAAATGGCAGCCTCCACCCCATCTCACCCACCCAGTGTGGACTGCAGACCCACAAGCAGCCTGCTCTGACACTGAGAAGGGGAAATGGATGGGAGCCCCCTTCCCCCAAAACCCCAAAAACCTGGCAAAGGAAGAATCATAGGGCCTCTCAAGCCAGGCGCAGCTGAGGACTTCCATCCCCAGGTCCCCAGGGAGGCAGGCTGGGGGTGGGGTGGGGGGCTCAAGAGGAGGAGGAAGGTGGGGGAAGGGGCTCAGGGAGGAGGGGGGGCTCCGAGTGGGGAAGGGGGCTCACAGAGAGGGAGCAAAGTCAGAGAGTGGCTCAGCGAAGGGGAGGGGCTCCAAAGGGGAGGGGTCTCAGAGGTGGGCTCCAAGAGGGTGAGAGCTCCAAGAGGGGTGGGGCACCTGGGATTGAGGACTCCCCAGAGAGGGCCTGCAGCAATCCTGGAGGGCTTCCAGGAGGCCTGGCCTGCTTCCCCCTGGGAGAGTCCTTCCCACCGCCACCTCCCAACCTGGAGGGGTGGACCCTGGACCCCACGAGTAGATGGCCAAAGGGACTGACCAGCTGACCCTGGTTTACCAAGGAAAGCTGGCCTCCAGTTCAGGTTCTGAGTGGCACAGGGGCGTGTGTGTGTGTGTGTGTGTGTGTGTGTGTGTGTGAATCTCCGTCTTCCTAATCAGGCCTGGGGGGAACAGACACGGCGATGGACAGAACTCAGCCCCTTCTGTGCTTTGGGGGGTTTCATCTGCCCCCACTGGTACAGGTCCCCATGGGCCTGGGAGCCCCAGTCTAGGTGCCCCGACCCTGGATCACGTGGTCCCCTCCCCTCCCCCACTTCTTCCCTCCTCCTTCCTCAGCCCACTAGGCCCCCTGCCGACTTTAATTGGCTTTCGTGGAGCTGAATTCATTGGGACTCTGTACAGCCCTGTGAGGTGGGGTCGGGCTGCAGCTCTCCCGCCTCCCTGCCTGGCTAATTGGGGGGCTTCATTGTCGAGAGGAGGCCCCCCCCAGCGCTCCCCACCGCCGCCTGCTCGCTCCCGCAGACAATGCTGGGAGCCCGCTGTCCTTAGGGGCGGGCTGCTGTAATTTGGTCTAATTCATCCGGGGAGACAGCGATTAGAGCTAATAAATGGCCCCCAACCCTGCTTTGTCTTACCCGCACCCCCGGCCCCGCTTCCATCCTTCCCCAGCGGCCCAGCTCCTCTCCCCTCCCCCAGCCAGGAGAGGGCCGGAAAACAGAAGGGCCCTCCAAGCCTCAGTTTTGCCATCTAGGAAATGGTTATAGCGTTGGTCCCCAGAAACGTGCCCACCTGTCTCCGCCGCAACTTGGAGGCGGGGGCAGCAGCCTGCTCAGATCGGCGACCCTCCCCCATGTCCTGGAGACACTAGTGGGCCCCATTCCTTAATGGACTCTCTCTTACTCCACCCCCCAGATTCAAGGTCATAGTTTGTGAATCTAGCAAAGGGCTCTGGGCCCACCAGACTGGGCCCTCCTCCCCTCACATAGATTTTTTTTTTTTTTTTGGCTGTGTTGGATCTTCGTTGCTGCGCGCGGGCTTTCTCTAGTTGTGGCGAGCAGGGGCTACTCTCCGTTGTCTTGTGCGGGCTTCTTATTGCGGTGGATTCTCTTGTTGCCGAGCACAGGCTCTAGGCATGCGGGCTTCAGTAGTTGTGGCATGTGGGCTCAGTAGTTGTGGCGCACGGGCTTAGTTGCTCCGCGGCATGTGGGATCTTCCCAGACCAGGGCTCGAAGCTGTGACCCCTGCATTAGCAGGTGGGTTCTTAACCACTGCACCACCAGGGAAGTCCCATAAAACCACTCTTGATGGTGGCTTGAAGCACCGAGAGGGTCAGTAGCATATCTGATGTCACACAGCAATTAAGGGACAAGGTTGAGGGAACTCCCTGGTGGTCCAGTGTCCAGTGTCCTATGGTTAGGATTCCACGCTCCCACTGCAAGGGGCATGGATTCGATCCCTGGTCGGGAGCTAAGATCCTACAAGCCGTGCAGCACGGCCCCCAAAAAAAGGCTGGGGCAAGGTTGAGATTTGAACCAAGGCTTCAGGGGTCCCGTGCCTGTGTTCCTAACCACTAAGATATAGTAGCTTAGGGGATGAACTTAGCTTAGAGGATGAATTAATTTAGGGGATGAACTTTTTTTTTCTTCTCTTTTTAATTTGTGCTTTTATTTGCCAGTATAACTACAGTAACCTGCAAACTTTTTTATTCTAAAAAGCACATTTTACATCACAGTCCAACAAACACATATATAATGTGTATACATATATAAAAGTGAAACAAAGGTTTTGCCAAAAACGTCTACCCTGAGTGTTAATTCTTTTTAAGACTGTTTTTTTTAAACTAAGGCTGAACTGCACTGACATCATAATCACCGAAGTCCCCAGTTCATCTTAGGGTTCGCTTTATGAAGTGAATAGTGTTGCCCTTCTACGGGTTTGGACAATAGTATGATGACATAAAATCATTATACTGTCATACAAAGTATTTTCACCGCTCATAAAAACTTCTGTATTCTATGTATTCATCTCCCCTCCCCCGCAAACTCCTGGCAACCACTGATCTTTTTATTGTCTCCATTGTTTTGCCTTTTCCAGAATGGCATGTACACGGAATCTATTTTTCTTTTTTCCTTGAAGAGAGGGGTTCGAAGTCTTTATGCTTATAACACCACTCATGGCCCAGCGTGGACCGGACAGGCTGCAGGTGGCAAACACCCCCACTGTAGCTTTCCTTCCAGTACTGAGCCCTGTCCCACTGGTCCTGCCCAGCAGCCACGTGCAGGTGAAGGGGGGATATGTGTTGGGTATCTGTTCATAGGAAGGCCACAAGTTTTGTGCCCCTTGTCACAATGAACCCTGATTCCTGTCGGGTGTGAGGGGATGAACTTTGAATGTAGTAGACTCATGGGCAAGTTGGCCTTACTTCCTCAAACAAAGGAAAGAGATTTCTAGAAGGAAGACAGGAAACATTCATTCATTCATTCACACAATTAATGTATTTCCTGAACACAACAGGCTGTGTACTGTGGACAGAGCAGTGGCTAAGACAGGTGGGCATGGCTTGGGGAAAAGCAGAAACGGCAAGGAGACATCTGAAGGGACAATCTGGAGACCGCGGTGTTTCCCTGCCTGAGTGGGGACAGGTCAGGGCACAACTGGGGAGGGGGCTGGGCTGAGCAACAGGGGAAAGGGCACCACTGACTCCCTGGGGACCGGGGGCCTGCGGTGGGGAACCCTTCCTGCGTGTCATCGCCGTGAGCCGTTCAGTGCTTGCAACAACTCCAGGGGGCAGGTGCTATGGTCACCCCCATTTTTCAGATGAGAACACTGAGGTCATCACAGGACCCTCCTTGCCCAGCATCACAGGCGGGGCCCAGCAAGCATCAGCTGCGCTCATTGGCACATCCGTGCTTTAGCCTCTGCAGCCGTGTCAGGGGTGGGGGTGCGGAGTAGGCCTGGTGCACACAGAGAGGGCAGTAAAGGAGCTGGACAATTCAGATGAAGATTCACGGTGGGAGTTGTCACATGGTGGTCCAGCCCGGTCGACGGATGGGGTGGTGGATTCTTTCTCATGGTGGGCTCCAGACGGCGTCAGGGATGAGGATCCCTATGTTGGATCTGAGGCACTGACAAGTGTCCGTGTGATGACACTCCCAGTCAATAGCAGGATTCATACCAGTTCCCCCACCCGGAGGGGCCCTGGGGCCAAGTAAAAATCACCACGGATGCTCTGTATCAAGGACCTTCTTTGTGCCAACCCCATAGTTAGCCTTTATTTTATTGAATCCTCCCATCACCCTCCACGAGAGAGCGTTATTATTATCACCCCCATTTCACAGATGAAGAAGTTGAGGCTCAGAGAGGGAAAGCCACCTGCCCAGTATCACACAGTGAGGCTGAGTTCACCAGGATACCCGAGAGTGAGTGAGACAGAAACGCAGTCCTGGGGAAATTCCAGTGTGTGTGTGTGTGTGTGTGTGTGTGTGTGTGTGTCGGGGTGGGGGAGACAGATATGGGGGATGAGAAAAGCTTTCTCACGTCCCTCCATCACCGCACCCCCTCCCCGCCCCCGCCACTTCCCATCTCCCCCCACATTTAGCCTTCAGACAGTGATGGTTTGATTGTGCGGAGCTAAGAATAACCCTCAACGGCAAAGTGCCCTGGAGATGCAGGGAGGTGAGAGGCAGAGGTGGGGGGAAGGAAGTAGGCAGGGAGGCAAGTCTCATCCACGCATGCCCCCCACCCCTGCGCCCAGACTCCCTGATCTGTAGCTTCTGTCAACAGCCCAGGGCTGCTTTTTCTCTTATCTACCATTCCTGCAGCCCCATAAAAAAAAATAACAAGCCAACTTTGTCATCATCTCTTGATTAGGAGGGCCCTTTCTATATTTATAGGTACTGGGCTAGCTGCGGACAGGTTTCGAGACTTGCGTTCCAGAGTCAGAATGCCAGGGTTAGAATCGCCACTCCCCGGCTGGCTGACAGGTGACTTAATCTCTTTCAGCCTCAGTTTCCCAATGTATAAAATGGTATTAATGATCACACCTCACAGCGTCGCTGGAGGATGAAATACGTTAGAAGGGCACCCACGAGGTCTTTGGTTAATGTTATCTGCAGTTATGGTTGTGGTGATGGTGGTGTGTGAGATAGAATTTAAGGACCCCCAAACAGCAGGGATTGTGTGTTGGCGGGCGGGACTCCACATGGGCTGTCGAGGAAAAGGCATCATTTCATAAATCGATGAAAATTGCAAAGATAAGGTGAGCAGTTGAGTTCTCAGCTACTGCAAACCTCCCCAGGTAATCAGTCAAAGAATTGATTCATTCAAACATGATCATTGTGGTTCCAACACCCAGGGAACAAATAGTTTAAAAGTATTTCTCAACAGCAAAAAAGGAGTGAGCAAGGTTGTTTATGAAATCAATCTCTCTCCCTCTCTCTCTCCCCCTCTCCCTCCCTCCCTTCCTCCCCTCCCCCCATACACTGCTTTTTGTGTAACTTAAATTGACAAGACTCAGTTTCCCCATCTATAAAATGGGCATAATGAGAGTCCCGACCCCCATAAATGTGGGTTCTGATAAGGAAGTGATTAAAACAACTAGTTCAGGACCTGGCACCTTAACTATCATTATTTAACTACTAGTTAACCAGTTCATTAGCTAGGAGTTAACTATCATGATTTTCTTAATTGATTTTTAATTAAAAAGGTGATCCCAGCTCACAGAGGACATCAACTGTATCAGAAATGACTTATTTATTGTTTTTAAAAGACTCAAAGCAAATATCCTATATTCTTACCATTTTAATGGGTTTTAATTATGACACGTGGCTCATCAAAATTCAACAGTGCATAAGAGTGTGCCATGAAAAACGAGGCTCTCTCCCACCTTGTGAAAAAGATTCGATGGCCTTTTATTTTATTTTTCGTTATCTTGATGACCTTGAATTTTATCTATATAGAAGGCCGTCTAGTCTAGTTACTGCCAGACATTACTTTCCTCGGATTCTAGCAATTTCCAAAGCACGTCTATTTTCACGCGTCTGTCCATGCAAAGGGGAGACCCATCTGTTGTTTGCTCTTTTTAACTGTAAATGTCTCGAGGTTGCTGGGGGAGGGGGCGTCTTTCTACATCAGCACATCCCCTCTGCTCCTTCCCTAACTCCACTGAAATCGGGGGCGCCGGGGGGGGGCGGGGTACCACTCTTTATTTTATTTTATTTTATTTACTTATTTGGCCGCGCTGCGCGGCTTGCGGGATCCTAGTTCCTGACCAGGGATCCAACTCACGCCCTGGGCAGTGAAAGCGCGGAGTCCCAAACACTGGACCACCTGGGAATTCCCCGGGGCGGGGTAGGGTGGTGCCATTCTTTAAATGAGCTGTTGAAGAAAAGAGGTTTTTGCATTAGAGCCGTGATTCTACTGTCCCACAAGCTTTTCTGTATGTTTGGAATGGTTTCCACAACGGAATCTCAATTTGTATACAAGTTGAGGAGTAGAAAGTCAGTCTTGCCCAAGCTCACAGCCCCCAGCCTCCAGGAGCCTCACCCAAAGGTCATGGCCAGCCACCCCTGCTGCCCATTTCATGGATTCCTTCCAGGGGTATTCTGTGGATACACCTGACTGTGTTCATATACATTTGTATCCTTTCTGGATTGTGATTATTCTGATAAATGGTGATGTAGGACATACACCTCCCCAAACTGTCCCAGCTCAGAGCACAAAGGGCCTCCTAATTCATTTTATGGCTGTGAGTGGACAATTGGGCTGTTTCTGTTCTTTTCCCCAGAAAGCTCTTGGGCTACACCGTCTTAATATACTCATGAATGACCCTGGTACGGCCCAGGCTGAATGTTCCGATGGCTGGTTCAGATTCAATGACTTTTATTTTATTTTTAGTTATCTTGATTACCTTGAACTTCAACTATGTAGCACACAGTCTAGTCTTGTGCCATGGATTTTGGAGCAAGACCATCTGGCTTCGAATCTCTAGTCTGCTACTTATAAGCTGTGTGACCTTGGGCAAGTTATTTAACCTCTCTGTGTCTCCTTGAGCATGTTACTAACTTCTCCATGCCTGGGTCTCTTCACCCATTAAAGGAGGCTGCTGCTGCTGATAGCACCAGTATCACTGCGTTGTTGGGAGGACTAAATGAGTTTAAAATGTGACGTTGTCTCACATTTCCATTATTCTGTGCATGCTATTCCCAGACATACAAAGGGATCGGTTGCAGCCAGCATTTGCAAGAAATGTTTCCCAGACTAGAAACATTAAATCCTTACCCCCTTCCCTTCTTTCTTTCCTCTGTCTTTTCTTCCCCCCAACCTTCCTGAAGGCTCCTGGAAAGCTAGACACTTTGGTAGGACAGGCCAGCAACCCTGCCTGCTGAGGCCACCTGCTTCAGGACAAGCAGGTGCTTCTGCAAATACTGGGGAGGGGGGGATATTAGGGGTGTCTGGCTCTGAGATGCTGAGGTCTGGGGCTCAGAGTGGCGCTGGAAGGGAAGATGGGGTGGATGGCAGTCAGGGGATAATGTTGGGCGGGTGGCGGAGATACTGTGCGATGCCCGGGGTCTGGGCTCCTGCTGCCACCTAGTGGAATGACAGAATTATCTTCTTTTTTATCCAAGGAACCTGAGTTTGTAGTCTCCCCAGGAAGATGTACCCGACCTCACCCAGGCAAACACAGGCTCAGAGAAGGGGAGCGACTTTCTGGGCATCACACAGTGCACTGGATGCCTTGAGGATGTTTGAAGGACACAAGAGATAATTTTAAAGGAAGTTTGTTTTGTTTTGTTTTGCAGGTAAGTGAGCTCTCAGGCCTCGATGGGGCTCATGGGGGAGAGAACATGTTTTCGGAGGTTCTCCCCCTCCACCAGGAAGCCCACCTGTATTACTCCATCCCCACTCCCAGGCATTTTCTCTCCACTGGCCAGCTGTTCATTTGTTCATAATTTCAACAAATGTTTACTGAGCACATAGTGACACGTAGAGAACAAAATAGATTCAAACAAACAACAAAAACCCTGAGCTGGTGGAGCTCACAGCCCAGTGGGGTAGGCAAAGGAGAAACAAGTAAACAAATCTACAAATGGGATTATTTCAGAGACTGATAAGTCATTGAAAGAACAATGAACTGATAGAGACTGAATGTTTGGGTGCCAAGGTTGGGGGAGAAGATTAAAGTTAGCAGGGCTCAGGGAAGCCACCGCTGAGGAGGTAACATTCAAACCAAGACTTGGAGGAGAGGGAGTGAGCCCTGGAAATAACTGGGAAAAGCCAGCAGGCGCAGCATGTGCAAAGGCCCCGGAGCAGGACCGTGCCTGGCGTGTTGGAGGAACAGCCAGGAGGCCTGTGTGTCTGGAGCAGAGTGAGGGAGGGGGAGAGAGGGAGGGGGGGAGGGCAGGTCGTGCAGAGCCTCGTGGGCTTCGGGGAGGACTTGGGCTTTTACCTCGAAGGAGGTGGGAGCCCTGGAGGGCTGTGGGCAGAGGAGGGGAGGGAACCTGAGTCCGGTGCTCACAGGTGCAGTGGCTGCTGCGGGAAACAACAGGTGACTGCACTTGTCCAGGTGGGCCATGATGGGGAGGACCAGGGAGATGGCCATCAAAGAGGGAAGAAGTGATCAGATTCTGGGTATATTTTGAAAGCAGCGCCAATTGGATTTGCTAAGGGATTGGGTGGGGGTGGAAGAGCAGGTTCTGGCTGAGAGCCTGGAAGGAAGGAGCTGTCCTCCACTGGGGCAGGAGATGGAGGGAAAAGCAGTTTCATGGTTCGTCTGGGAACACAGGAGACATTTATTTCTCACAATTCTGGATTGCTGGAAGTCCAAGATCAAGGTGACAGCAGATTCAGTGTCTGGTGAGGGTGTTCTTCCTGGTTCACACATGATGTCTTCTTGCTGTGTCCTCATTGGAGGAAGGGGTGAGGGAGCTCCCTGGGGTCTCTTTTATAAGGACACTAATCCCATTCATGAGAACTCCACCCTCATGAGCAAATCACCTCCCAAAGGCCCCACCTCCTCAGACATCACGTAGGGGGTTAGGTTTAACATATGAACTTTAGGGGGACACAAACATTAAGTCCTTAGCAAGCAGTTTGGGGAAGATAGGAGTTAGGGCCATGGTAAGTGTGAGTCCCCCTTGAGCCCTCCAAGCGCAGACATCCAGGGGCAGTCGCATCCTAAGTCTGGAGCTCAGGGGAGGCCTCGGTGTCATCGGGGTGTAGAAGGGGTTAACGTCCCCTGCCAGCGGGGAGGGGAAAGACCTGAGGACCCAGCCCTGGGCCAACGAGGGAGAGAGAAGGAAACCAATGGGGCCATTGAGGAGAGGAGGGTCCCTGAGGATTTCCCAGGAGGAGGGGGCGGTTGGATCAGTTGCTGAACTTAACATGAAGTCACCAATACATTTCCCCTTTTTATGGCTGAATAATATTCCATTGTGTGATGGACCACATTTTGGGTATCCATTCATCCATTGATGGACCCTTGGGTTGTTTCCACGTTTTGGCTATTGTGAATCATGCTGCTATGAACGTGTGTGTACAGGTTTTTACATGGATGTGTTTTCACTTCTCTTGGGTAGATACCTAGGAGTGGGATTACTGGCTCAGATGATAATTGTTTAACCTTTTGAGGAACTGCCAGACCATTTCCCACAGCAGCTGCCCCATTTTTCACTCCCACCAGCAAAGTCCGAGGGGTCCAGTTTCTCCACATCCTCAGCAACACTTATTATTGATTTTCTTTTTCCTGTATGTACATATGTATGTATGTATGTATGTATGTATTTCTGGCCAGGGAATTGAACCCGTGCCCTCGCAGTGAAAGCCCGGAGTCCTAACCAGTGGACCGTCACGGAATTCCCTGTTATTGTTTTTCTTGATTACAGCCCTCTTAGTAGGGGTGAATTGGTAAGTCTGGTCAACATTAGGTTCCTGATATCCCTCAGGAAAAAAAAAAAAAAAGAAGGAATTCCCTGGCAGTCCAGTGGTTAGGACTCCGCAGTTCCACTGCAGGGGACTGGGTTTGATTCCTGGTCAGGGAACTAAGATCCCGCATGCCCCACGGTGCAGCCAAAAAAAAAAAAAAAAATCCATCAGATGAGCCCACTCATCACCAGCTCTGGGTCAGCTTGACTTCTGCCTTACCCACTTCACTTTCCCCAGTTCCCATAGTACGTGTCAGTAAATACTTGTTGAATGAATGAATGAATGGATAGATGGAATACTATGCAGCCGTCAAAAAGGATGTCACAGAAGAATGCTTAATGACGGGGGGAAGGTGTGGTCGCTAGAATAATGCCCCCCACAATGTCCACATCCCACTCCCCAGAACCTGTGAAGATGCTCCCTTCCATAGCACAAGGGACTTTGCAGGTGGGATTAAGTTAAAGATTTTGAGATGGGTAGATTATTTTGCATTATCTGGGTGGGTCTGATGTAACAAAGGGGTCTTTGTAAGGAGACAAGAGAGTCAAAATCAAAGAAAGAAATGTGACAACAGAACCAGAAATTGCAGTGATGTGGGACCATGAACCCAGAAGTGTGGGCAGCCTCTAGAAGCTGGAAAAGGCAAGGAATGGATTCTCCTGGATTCTCAAGGAACAGCACCTCCAGAAGGAATGCAGCCCTGTGGACACCTTGATTTTAGCCCCTTTGGACCACTTTTGGGACTTCTGATTTCCAGAACTGTCAGCTGATAAATTTGTGTTGTTTTCAGCCAGTGTTTATGGTAATTTGTCACAGCAGCAGTAGAAAATAAAACAGAAGATCTTCAAGATATATTACTGTGTCACAGTGCCCTGCTGAGCTGTATTGGGATCTGAGGTAAAAGGAAAACTGTGTGCTTCTTGGTATGTTTTATGTGATTTTTAGTAGTTAATTCCTCCCCCCAAAAGCATATGTTGAGAATATTATCGATATGTTTGCTTCCATTAAACACAGAAAAGTAAAATTATTTAAAAAAAAGAAAAGTAAAATTATAAGTTCTTAATGTTGTGAATTCTAATATACTTTTTTTTTTTTTTTTTTTTTTTTTTTTGCGGTACGCGGGTCTCTCACTGTTGTGGCCTCTCCTGTTGTGGAGCTCAGGCTCCGGTCGTGCAGGCTCAGCGGGCAGGGCTCATGGGCCTAGCTGCTCAGCGGCATGTGGGATCCTCCTGGACCGGGGCACGAACCCGTGTCCCCTGTATCGGCAGGAAGACTCTCAACCACTGTGCCACCAGGGAATCCCTCTAATGTACCTATTTTTAAGTTTCAATATTTTCAACGATGTCCTGGGGGAAAATAACCATTAAAAATGCATAAAAACAGACATATGGGACTTCCCTTGTGGCCCAGTGGTTAAGACCCCCACCTTCCGGCCTTCCCTGGTGATGCAATGGTTAAGAATCCGCCTGCCAATAGAGGGAACACGGGTTCGATGCCTGGTTAGGGAACTAAGATGCTGCGTTCTGTGGGACAGGGCCTGTCCTGTGTCTGTATGTCTGTCCTTCCACAATGATTCCTGCTCTGTGGTCAGACACCTCCCCACAAAAAGATCCTACTTTCTTTAAATAGTCGTGGACTTTAAAGGTTTCCTTTAAAATGTTTACCCTTGTTATTTCACATCTAACTGTAGAAAAGTTTCACTATTGTATCAGAACTTCTCCAGAAAATTGTCACAGGCATTTTCTCCTTTGGGGAATTACGCCTAAATCATGGTCTCTATTAAAAGGCAGATCTTAGTTGCTGCAGGGCAACTAAGCCCAGTGCAACGCAACTAAGACCGTATGCAGCCAAGTAAATAAATTAAAAAAACAAAACAAACAAACAGAAAAAACAGACGTAGAGGGGCACACGTTTTTGCTCTTGCGTCAGACTCCAATATGGCTTGGTAAGACACTGTCAGAACCTGTCTTGCTTTAAGATTTTGATATTTTGTTCACCATGGGGTTGCTTTTTGCCATTATTTTGATATTTTAGAATAATACAGGCTTCCCTGGTGGCGCAGTGGTTGAGAGTCCACCTGCTGATACAGGGGACACGGGTTCGTGCCCCGGTCTGGGAAGATCCCATCATGCCGCGGAGCGGCTGGGCCCGTGAGCCTGCGCGTCCGGAGCCTGTGCTCCGCAGCGGGAGAGGCCACAACAGTGAGAGGCCCGCGTACCGCAAAAAAAAAAAAAAAAAAAAAAGAACAATGCATTAAAATATCATTTATCTTGATTATTGAGGTTTTTTTAGAGCCACCTTAATTTTTGCACTTGAGGTCATTGCCTCACTCTCCTTCTAATCCTAGCCCTGTAAGGGGAAAAAACAAACGAAACAGATTTTACAGCAATCTGATCCTAACTCCTTACCATCACCTCCCTTCCTTCTACTGTCTCTCTTAAAAAAAGAAAAAAGAAAAAAGAAAAAAGATTGGTCCAAAATGAGTTAACTCTGGGTTATAAGATGAGAAGTCATTTAAATTATCTTCTTTCCATGTCCGGCTTGTTTTGGTTTTTTTCTTTTCCCTTCGCAATTTGCTGCACCTGGCGTCCTTCAGCGGTCTTACAGAAAGTTCTTGTAGAAAGTGGTTTGGGCTGAAGCAACAACGTCAACATTTGTAGACAAGCAAGAGTTTAAAATCTATTTATGAGACGAACTAATGAAACACTGTTGGGCGTCAGGGTGGGTTTGAGAGCAGTTTCTCTCTTGGACTGTTTTAATAGTGTGTTTGTGCGTGTTGGGAAGGGGGTTATTGGAATTTTTTTATTCTGTATTTTCCTCCTTCCAGCTTCCTTTGCATCAAGCAGAGTGAT
>NW_006787698.1:954998-965312 GCF_000442215.2 Lipotes vexillifer | reverse complement strand
AGAGCGGATATTCAGGAAGTTGCTGCCCAGACCACCGTGAAGGAAGGAAACAAATAATGTTCATTTCAGGAGCTACAATGTAACAACCTCCGTAACATTGTTTATGATAAGCTTAAGAAGGGCGACCCTAACCTGTTTCCCTAGTGCTGCGGTTATCACGTTCTCCTCACAATAGAAAGGTCCCCGGTTCGATCCCCAGCAGAAACATTTCTACATCTTTACTGTAGAATTTTAAATTTTGCTTCTAAGTAATTTCAGTAGAAATTCAGCGTCGGTGCCTTTTTCTTTTTTCTTATTTCTCTGGTCTTTTTTAGATATTATGAAATTTAAAAAGTTATTGCAAAGTAACAAACTCTAGACCGATGTTTGACGAGAGTTTTAAGTGGACGGTAAAACTAAGAAAAAGTTGTAAAACGCACTTGCGTTGGCCGGGAATCGAACCCGGGTCAACTGCTTGGAAGGCAGCTATGCTAACCACTATACCACCAACGCCTAGACGAGCAAGCTTTTCTCTAGGAGCCCTTAGTAGAAGTATTATCGGTTAGGCCGGGCAATACCAAGCTACCGGGGGTGTCTCTCCCAACGTCCCTGCTCGCACAGGAAGACGCCACGTTTGGGACGTTTCACCCCACTTGCCGCGGGGGCCGTGCTGGCGCGTTCCCCCCCCCCAGCGCCCCGGACTTCTTGGTCCCGGCCGGGAGGTGGCCAATCCCAGGCCGCCGCCTGGGCCGCTCGACTTCCGGGTCAAAGGGGCCTGAGCTGCCGGGTGTCCCGTGTCCGCTGCCGCCGCTGTCCCCTGCGCCCGCCACTTCCTGGGCCGCAGTCCCGGGCATGGAGCCGCGAGCTTGAGGCACCGCTGGCCCCGGGACGCCCTGCCCAGCTCGGCCCTCGCCCCGCGCCGGCCCCGAGCCCCGGTGAGCAGTGCCCGCGCGCTCCGTCCGGCCTCGGCCGCGACCCTGAACCCGCCATTGACTAGCCCCACCTCAGTCCCGACTCTGGATCCTCCACTGACCGGCCTCCCCGGTGCCCTCCGTCCCGGCCTCCTCGCACCCCGGCCTCGCCATTGCCCAGACTTGCGGTTCCTCCAGTCCCCGCCTCCGTTTCCCCTCCGCCCCGGCCTCTCCTCACTCCTTCCCCGCCCGTCCCCTCCGCTGGCAGGGCCACCTCTCAGCCTGTCCAACGCCCTGCCTGTCCCGACCTCCTCTCCCATCCCGTTGCTACCCAGACCACCTGGCTCTGACCCCTTCCGGGGGTGGCCTCACCCAGTAACGCCTTCCCTTCCTTGTCGGCTCTGGAGGTCCCCACCTTCTCCCCGTCCCCATCCAAACCCACGCTATCTGTATGAGACCAGAGACCATTTCCTTGACCTGCTACCACCCCTTCACCCCTCCGCAGCGCTTGGCTTCCCCGCCACCCACATCCCCACAGGTCCAGCCCCTTCCCTCAGCTTCGCTCCCAGGCCGGTCCAGCCACCCACCTTCTTCGCACAGAGGCTCCGACCAGCCTTGACACTTCCCCATCCATGCGGCAGCTGAGCCTTCAGAAGTAGCCCGTTCCCTTTGAGCCCATCCCTGCCCCCCCCCCCACCGCGAGGAAGTCACTTGCCTCAGCGGCAAGCACAAACCTTTCCAGGAGCTGGGACTGACGCCCAGGAGGGGTGCCCTGTGGCCACCAATCCCTGTCGTTCCTTGCTGGATCCTGGGCGAATTGGGCCCCGTGGCAGGACTTTCCTCCCTGGTGTGGTGCAGACAGCGCTTCAGGGCTGTGAGGCATCCTCAGGAACTAGTGGGTACAGAAAATCAGGCCCGACCATCAGGGATTCCCCCAGTGGCAGGAAAATGAGTAGTTAGCCGGTCCCTCCATTAAATCACCGCGTTAATAAGACATTTACTCTGTCAAGGTCTGTGTGCCACATCCGCAGCTGGAATGGAGGCTATCTGGACCCTTTAGAAGGTCAGTGGTGCTGGGCTGGGGTGGCCGGGAAGGCTGGGTGTGTGCTGGTGGGATTCATTTGCCTGCTCCTGGATACAGAATTTGGCAGGAAGTGGTTTTCTGCAGCCCTGGGGTCACTGGTCTTGGGGACAGTTAGCCAGGCCCCAGGCCAGGGGCTGCAGCTTCGTGTGCTCTTGCTGGAGACTTTTCTTTCTATCTAGCATCGTATGCTAGATGTCCACGGACAGAAGCCCTGGAAGGACTGGGGGAGAAAAAGGAGGGAGCACTGATTCCAGCTGGATTTGGTGGATGTGTGGCTGTATCTCCCCCTCCCCCACCACACACACCTTATACGGTGCCTGGCGCTCAGTCTGTTAATGGTGTGGATTCTGACTCTGAAAGGAACTTGAGTCCAATTCTCCCCTTGGTGTAATTTTAAGTAACTTGGTTAGATGACAGTATTAGCTGGCCCGTAGTTTCTGCTACGTCAGCTACTTTACCCGTGCAATCTCACTTAATCCTCACAGTAGTCCTAGGTGTAGGCACTGCAGTCCCACTTTTTTTAAAAATAAATTTATTTATTAATTTTTTTATTTTTGGCTGAGATGGCTCTTTGTTGCTGCATGCGAGCTTTCTCTAGTTGCGGCGAGCAGAGGCTGCTGCTTGTTGCAGTGGCTTCTCTTGTTGAGGAGCACGGGCTGTAGGCATGCGGGCTCAGCAGTTGTGGCTCACGGGCTCCAGAGTGCAGGCTCAGTAGTTGTGGCGCATGGGCTTAGTTGCTCTGCGGCACGTGGGATCTTCCCAGACCAGGACTCAAACCCGTGTCCCCTGCGTTGACAGGCGGATTTTTAACCATTGCGCCACAAGGGAAGCCCTGCAGTCCCATTTTGTAGCTGGGAAAATTGAAGCACAGAGAGGTTAGGCGGCTTCTCCAAGGACACATAACCCAGTAGTGGCAGGGTCAGTATTTGAACCCAAACCTCTCTGACACCAGAGCCCACAGTTTTCACCACTGGACTGAGGTGAAATCATTGCTTCGTTATGGTGACATTTTGCTTCACTTCTTCCATCAGATCTCTGTCCTGGGACCAGCCGCTGCTTTCTTTTCCTTTAACCATCAGGGCACCTGTCTCGTCAAGAAGGGGGTGGGGTGCCCACCAAACCAGGGGTCCCTTTGACTTTGTTCAGCGTTCAAGTGAGGACAGGGACTCGTTCATTCACCCTGAGACGTTTGCTGTATTGAGTGCTTCCTGTGTGCCGGGGCCACAGCAGGAACAGGACAGGTGGGGGCCTGCCTCCATGGAGCTGACATCCTGGTGCGGGGTGCTCACCCACCCAGAGAGGGCTTCTCAGCCTCAGCACTAGTGATATTTGGGGCCAGATTATTCTTTCTGGCGGGGGAAGGGCATCCTGCTAATTGTGGGGGACTTAGCAGCATCCCTGGTCTCCACCAACCAGATACCAGCAGCATGCCTCCCAGTCGTGACAACCAAAAACGTCTCCTGGGAACACCAGCACTCGTCAAGACCCCCTGGCTTAGGGGATTCACTGACCCCCCCCCCCACAGGAGACTCTGTGCTCCATGACCATCTGACCCTCAGAGGTCCTAGGATGCTGCACACATTTAAACACACAAACCAAGAGGGAGGGACGGGAGGCGACTCACAGACGCTGGGGGCCACCCTGATTTATACCATCTGAACCATTGGGGATTTATTTTGGTGTCTAGTGTGAGCCTAAGGATCTAACTCCATTTCTTTCCCCCAAACAATGAATACAGAGTTTCTCCCCCTGGGCACTGTGGACCCTGGGGCCAGATCATTCTCTGGGGTGGGCCATCATGGCCACGGTAGAGTGATGAGCGGCATCCCTGGCCCCACCCACTGGATGCTGTGGCACCACTCCCCCAGTCAGTGGTAACAGCCAAAAATATCTACAGACATCACTAAGGGTCCCCTGGGCAGGGGGGCGGGGAGAGGGGGAAAATCACCCCCATTGAGAACTACCATTTTAGAATGAGTGCTTGCAGAAAGGTCCAGGTGTTGAGATGGGGATAACAAGGTAGCAACTTCGGACTTCGTGCCAGGAAGGACCCCTGAAGAGGATAAGAGGGAGCAGCACATCATACAAAAAGCAGGGCAAGGGTGTTCTAGGCAGTGGGAATGGTAAGTGCAAAGGCCCTGAGGTAGGACTGAGTCAGCGTGTTTAGGGGAGATTAAGGCCAGCGTGTCTGGAGATCATGGTCAAGGAGGTGGGGTTAGGAAGGCCATCAGGGAGCAACCACAGTGGGGAATTTGGGTTTATTTGATTTCCAGCAAGTGCCGTGGGTGGCGGCCCCCGAATCGTTTGAAACTCTCATCTCAGGGACTCTCATCTTGGGAGAACCACCTGGTTTCTGGCAAACGCCCGGACAGGTATTCGAATTTC
Organism: Lipotes vexillifer; assembly: GCF_000442215.2. Classification (NCBI taxonomy): domain Eukaryota; kingdom Metazoa; phylum Chordata; class Mammalia; order Artiodactyla; family Lipotidae; genus Lipotes; species Lipotes vexillifer. The sequence continues at coordinate 960,953 of NW_006787698.1, read as the reverse complement.
GAATTTCAGGACAGGGCCTGCACCATCTGCCTCATGAGGAGGCCCTTGGCATTGGGCGTTCCCCGCAGACAGGAGGGTGGCCTCAAGGAATGGGAGCGGGGAGGGGGGCCCACAACCCCACACTGCCAGAGTTGCAGCCCCTTGGTCTGCCCCCTCACAGGCTCACCCACCCTGAGGTCAGCCGAGTGGTTAATGCGGAAGGTTAAGAAGGTGCGGCTGGACAACACAAACACAGGACGTTGGAGAAGGTAAGGGGCATGCCGTGGTCAGTGGGGACGCGGTAGAGGTTTCCGAGTTTCCAGCAGAGTCTTAGGTCTGGGAAGGCACCTTGGCCACCCCGACGTTTCTGCATTTCCCCAGGTTGCGCGTCTGGCTGTTCTGCGTGGGCGGCAGCGTGGGCTAGGGAGGGGTTGTTGAGCCTTGGCATTTTTGACACTGGGGCTGGGTCATTCAGTGCCCGCACTGGCATTATAGGGTGTGGAATATCACCCACCTGTCACGACAACCACAGATGTCCCCAGACATCACCCCGTGTCCCCTGGGAACGGGATCAGCCCCAGGTGAGAACCGCTGGCCAGATGGTCAGGATGTGGGTTTTGGGGTCCAACAGACTGGGGCTCCTGCCCTTCCTCGTGGGTGACTTTGGGCGAGCCACATGACCTCTGAGCCTACTTTCCAGTCCAAATGAGGACGAGCCCAGAACTCACTAACCAGGGTTGCAGTGAGGATTAAACGTAATCATCCACACAAGGCCCAGGCGCTTGTAAGTTCCACGTGTGGGGCCCGGCACGGGATGAAGGGACCACAGGAATTCCGCAACCTAGCCGACCTCTCTCACTATCAGTTTTCTGATCCTCAGACTCATCTGCTTTTAGGGAGTGCAAGGATCGGGGAGGCGGAAGGGAACGGAAGATGGTTCTGGAAGACAGGGCTGACGTTAAGCAGTCACTCGTTTCCCGGATGTGGGCTCTGAAAACGGGTGGTGTGCGTGCGTTCGGGTGTCGGTTAGTGATGGGACCCCGAGTCTCGTCTCTCATGTGCTCTAGGTACCGTGTGGGCATGGGCTGGGCTGCACACTGACTTGAAGGAGCTGAAGGCCCGGGCAGTGCCGGGCATGGCCTTCATAGGGCAGAGGATGCCCTGCTGCTTCCAGGGAACCCCACCCGCAGTCATGCTCGAGTTCCCTGAGGGCCACTCTGAGGCATTTCCGGAGTGTGGCAGGCCCCGCCCCTCCCCTCCCCTTGTGCCTTATGAGAATCTGCTTCCCTCATCACTGGCCCCGCCTGGGTCTCCACCAGGTGCCCCTGTGGGCGGGTGGTCCCAGCCCGTGAAGCACTGGCTCAGACAGATCACAGAATGCCACGGGCCTCGACTGTGACCGCACCAGCGGGTCCCGAGCTGTGCACTGGCGGCATCGTGGGCTGTGAGGCGCCCTGCTGATGGGCAGAAGGAGAGCGTAGGTGGACCTGGCCTAAGTGGCTTAGAATCCACTTTCATTTCCCCAGCTGTGTAAACTCTTGAGGCAAGGAGCCGAGCCCCAGCTGGCACTGAATGAGACGGGGCCGGCACAGGCTTGCTTCCTACGGGCTGCATTGCGTTCACCTGTTCCCCCTCCGGCGCTCCCTCTGCGTCTGCAGAGGAGAGGGGCGAGCGGGGGGCCGGGGTACAGCAGCAAAGCCTTAGCCTGGGAGCTCAGGCTGCCTGGCCACACCTAGAAGATCCCCGGAACTTTCTCCCGATGTTTCATCTCGCTTCTCATCTCCTGGATTGTGTTTTTGCTTCCTGGGCTTTCTGCGCGGGTCGGAGGCAAGATCATTTTTATCGTTCTTTGCTGTGGAAAGAAGTCATGAGATTCTTCCGCCAGCCTCTCCGCTTCTGGGGTTCCCCATGGGAGCCCTGGAGGCCACGGTCTGTTCTCGTGCCGTGAGCGGGGCTTGAATTGTGGCAGCCGAGTCGGTGGGGGGGCTCGACGGGTTAGAGGACATCCCCTGCCTTGGTTTTCTGGGCTTGGTGCCAGCAGCGCTTGGGGCCGTGTGGGCTCCACAGCGCTCAGCCAGTCCTGGCCTGGCCCCTGCCCAGCACCGCCCGTGGCCCCTGCCGCCCTCGAGGTGAACCGCAGCTCTGCGGCAGGCCGGGCCGGGCCACGCGTGCCCCTCGGCAAGGCTTCCGTCCTTCCAGGGTTTGCTTTATTTGACCCGAGGGCCCCGAAGGCTCTGATGGCCTGTGGTCCGTGTCTTCAAAGCCGCCGTGGGAGGAGCCGAAGTGTCTGGGGGACAGGACACGCCAGCTTGTTGCCCCGCCACCACTCTTCCCCAGCCCGGCTGGGTCAGGGAGGACTGAGCAGTGGGCGCGGTTGGAAAGGGCACTCTAATAATCAGCCCACAGTGGGTGCTCAGGAGCCATGGGAACCGCCTCGTGTCTCTTTCTCCCCTTGCCTCTCAGAGCGGGCAGGGGTCCTTTGTCCTGTGGTGGTCACTTCAGGGTCTCGTATTGGCAAGGGGCAAAGCCTTCTGGGAGTCTTAAGCCTCCCACTGGAAGGGGGAGCACCAGCTCTGTCCATGACTTCTCTAAAGCCGTCCCCTCCTACAAGGCAACACAGACTTGTGCCCGCAAAGCCGCTAATCCCAGAGGATGAGGAATCCCAGCGTCTGGCGAGGGCTTCAGCCATTCAGTGCCCTCGCAGGAAATCGAGCCTGGCCCGCTCACATTGGCTGGCCTCGCTAGACGACCCTGGCTCTTCCAGAACCGGGTCACCGTGGCCATGTTTAGATTTCCCTAAAACAAATATTTGTCTGGCCAGCCCTGTTCAGTCAAGAAGTGTGCTGAGCAGTGGGGGTGGGGGTAGGGGGGAGCCGTTGCACAGCAGCCGCTGCCCCTGGAGGGGGAGGAGAGAGTGGGATGGCCTCTGGGGGAGGGTTGCACATCCATCCTCTCACATGGAGCTCCCCCGATGTCCAGCGAATATCTGCCTGGGCCTCTGAGCACCTCTGGTGAGGCACGAGAGGTTCCCCCGCTGGCCAACAAGCTGACAGCACCCATGAGGAGGTTTGCAGACCCACTGCTTATGCTCAGTTCTTGGTGCGGGAGCGACCGTGTCTCCCAGCGGGCTGTAGGGGAGACCATGATTCTGTGGCTCTCCGAGGAATGCCTCCTGTGTGCCGGGGCCGTGTGAGGTGCTGAGACGCTGCTGTGAACGGGACAGACGCGGGGGAGACAGAAAGGGGACCCGTGAACAGCCACTGTGACGAATGCTCGGAGGGCAGGGCAACCAGGTGGCAGGTGAAAGGTGAACGGAGAGACAAGTTTTGGTACAGATGTTCATCTGAGGACCCGACAGATACTTAAGCTGAGATCTGATTAGAAGTTAGTCCAGTAGAAAGAGGGAAAGAAGTATTCCAGGCAGAAAGGATAGCACATGCAAAGGCCCTGGGGCAGGAAGCAGTCTGGCCCGTTTGGGCAGCTGAGAGAAGGCCAGTTTGCCCAAGGCCTAGTAATGAAGGGGGGTGAGGTGTGAGGGCCTGGCAGAGGTCAGAGGGCAGAAACCATCGAAGGCCGTGCTGAGCGCTGGTTTTTAACCCTGGAGGGTGTGGAAAACCAAGGAAGGGTTTTAAGTCAGGGGATCAGATTTGCAGTGCATGTGCAGTCAGGCTGAGAGACGGTTGTGGTCATTCAGCTGAGAGGTGATGGTGGCCTGGATCTCAGGATTCGTGGATGGAGAGAAGAGGAACGATTTGAGGAATACTTAGCGGGGGCAGGGGAGGTTGCACGGGGCTGGGGCCCTGCCAGGGGAGTTAGAGAGTCTGATGGGAGGCAGCTTGTAAGTGGAAACTAGGTACCGCCCCCCCCCACCTTCTCATTGTCTTCCCACCCGTCCCTCCCTCCTCGTAGCTTCTCGCTGAATTCCGAGGGGGCGGAGAGGATGGCCACTGGGGCGCCGACATCCGACTGGGGCGGCACAGTCGAGATGGAGGACCCAGCCTCCCGCTTCCAGGTGCAGAAGCACTCATGGGACGGGCTCCGGAGCATCATCCACGGCAGCCGCAAGAACTCGGGCCTCATCGTCAACAAAGCTCCACATGACTTCCAGTTTGTGCAGAAGATGGACGAGTCGGGCCCCCACTCCCACCGCCTCTACTACCTGGGTAAGCCCCCGGGCTCCCCTCAGATCCCCAAGGCTGCCCTCGAGCTGGGCAGCATTTCTGGGACAGCTGTTACTAAGTCCTCTAGTCTCCAGATGTTGGCCAGTCCAATTAGTTAGAAGGTTCCAATAGAGGGCCTGGCCCTGGGCAAACTGTCCCATGAATGACGTAGTGCTGCCCATGTTGTGATGCCACCCGTGGATGACATCTGTTTACAGTGAAAGTCTGGGGCGAGGGTCCCCCATGGGGCTCAGATGTCTATGTGACCAGAGCAGAGGGCAGTCCTGCCCCATCTGTGTTACAGCAGCACCATGGTTCGGGCCTGGCCTGTGGGTCTGAGGCCCTGAGATTGTTTCCAGCCCTCGTCAGCGGGGCCCGCCCCCTGAGTCACTTCCCCGCCACCTGGGCTGGGCTGGGCCTGGCTAGGGAACAACTTGACTTCCCCCCACTGGGAATTGAAAGTAACTCCAGTAGATGCTTGCCGGCTAGCAACGCGTTAAGAAGGAACCTGAGGCTCGAGGAAAGGTGCCACGGTGGCATAACCCTGTGCCTCTTGGGCTGACAGTTGGGGTTTGCTCTCCCTGCCCGAGATCCCTGGCGGCTAAGCACGTTAATGGCTAATCACGTCTGCCTCCTGGTATGTGCCTTGAGAGCAGCACTTTCTACGTCATTGGCAATTATTTATGTGTTTGTGTTCCCTGCCAGCCTTTGGGGCACAGATGAGGCCTCGTGTACACCTGTGGCCTCAGCAGCTGGGCCAGGGTCTGGCTCCTGGTAGGGGGACAGCAAATATCTGTTGAGCAAATGAATTTCGCTTAAAGGTCTTCCAGGGCAGAAAGGAACAGTGCCAAGCATGTCCCTTTGTAAGTAGCTTGACACGTTATTATTGGCCCAGAGCAGGTTTTTAACCTCAGCCCTGGACATTTGAGGCCAGCGCTTTCTCTTTGTATCCTTAGCCTGCCCCCAGTCAGCCCTCAGTCAGTATTGGAAGCGAGTGATGGAGTGAATGAATGAGTGAAGGTCATCCCCCTGCCTGAGGCTGACCCCACGCCAAGGACCGTGAGAGTGACTGAGATGGACGCCAGATGGCTCTCCCTTTCCCACAGTCCATGAGTCCATGCCGTCTCTCCTCCTAGAGGCCCATGAGGAAACCAGATGTCAGTTTGGCAAGCAGAGGCAGAGAGGGGAATGGTCTAGAAGGGTCGGCAAGCGACGGCTGTCTGTTTTTAGAAATCTGGTTTGGCCGGTGCACAGCCATGCCCACTGGTTTACAGACCGTCTCTGGCTGCTTTCGAGCATAATTGCAACAGAGGTCATATGGTCCACAAAGCCAAAAATACTTACTGTCTCTGGGCCCTTGCAGAAAAATGTTTGCCAACTCTAGCCTAGGAGAGATTAGGGAATGCTTCAAGTTTCATTTACCCAAGGGAGAGTTGGCTGTTAGGACCGAAAGTGGCCAAGGCTCTGGGACAGTGGTGAACTGTTGCCTCTCTCTTTTTTTTTTTCCTGTGGTTCCGTGGCCCCCAATCCCTTTCTGCCAACACAGTCTCTGTTGGGCCTCTCACTCTCTCAAGTTCAAGGTGCCGTCCTGGTCACGGTACTTATATGAGTTTCCTGGGGCTGCTACTGAAACAAATTCCCACCGACTCAGTGGTTTAAAACAACAGAAACGTATTCTCTCTCAGTTCCGGAAGCCAAAAGTCTGAAATCAGTTTCTCTGGGCCAGTCAAGGTGTCCGCAGGGCCAGTCTTCTTCCGGAGGCTCTAGGGGAGAATCCATTCTTTGCCTCTTGAGGCTTCTGGCGGCCACCGGCATT
>NW_006787698.1:941839-954916 GCF_000442215.2 Lipotes vexillifer | reverse complement strand
CATTCCTTGGCTTGTGGCTGCGTCACTGCAGTCTTTGCGTCTGTGGTCTCGTTGCCTCCTCCTCTCCTGTATGTCTGTAATCTCTCTGTCTCCCTCTGATAAGGCACGAGATTACATTTAGGGCCCACTGAGATAATCCAGACTAATCTCCCCAGCTAGAAGTCTTTAACGTAATCCCATCTGCAAAGGCCCTTTTGCCAGGAAGGTAACATACAGTTTCCAGGGATTAGGACATGATCGTAGCCATTGTTAAGCCAACCAAAGGGACGGAAATGCTCCGAGCTACTTTGAGCCACCAAGGGCCCCTCATAGTAAGGACACGGGTGTGTCAGGGAACCCCCCAGCCTCATGACCAGCACTGAGAAGCCCAACCATATGGAGTCCAGGCATCTGCCCTCGTATGTTTCTCTCCGTGGATCCACCCTCACTGCCCACCTACCTTCCACTGCCACACTCCCGGGATTGCACTTCTGGTTCCAGCCACCAGCAGAAATGGACCAGCTTTCTCTGAATTTCTGGGACAGCGAGTATGATTGGCTCAGACATCCACTCATCCAGTCATCCTTGGCCTGGGGCGGGCGGTCCCTGCCGTCTATAGCAGGTGCTGAGGGCCCACTCTTGTAGGGGGCAGCTCCAGACAAGGACTGTGGACCCACTGCGGCTCCAAAAAGTGCCTAGAACAGCCCAAAGCCATCCTACTTCTCTTGGGGTGACGTTGCTCACCCTTGAGCTGATCCAGTCTGCATCACTCAACATCCTCGGGGTACCCTTGACCTCACTCCATGTCCAAGTTCCTGGGGCAGGTCTCCCCAGAACCCCCTTGTATTTATAACCTGTCTGCACTAGCCTGGTGCCGGGGGAATGCTGGCAGCCAGAAGCATTTATGGATTGAACAGAAAGGACCTCTAGGGGCGATGCACAGCCCGCCCTCTGCTCCCCTGGGACCCCTGCCTCCTGGGTGGGCCCCAGGCTTGCCAGTCACCGTCCTCTGGGAAGGCTCATTGGGAGCCCAGTGCACGTGGGATGGAACAGAAAAGGGAACGTGCCTGCTGCTCAGGAATGTCCCCGGAAGATGGTTCCAGGGCTCAACTGTTCCTAGTGGGTCGGCTCCTCCCCCCTGCAAACGGGTGTCCTGCATTTGGTGGAGGAGGGCACGGGGCCCCAGACAGCACTGGGGGTCCCTTAGGGGGGTCCCTCGTGTCCTGTGTCCAGCTCCAGGGTCACACAGCCCACGTGTCCCCTCATCCAGGCCACGCGGTGTTTGCCCAGGCCTGGGCCACCTGCCGTGCTGGTGGGCTTTGGGGTGGGGTGCTGTCCCCAGAGATGGAGTGGAGCTGTTAAGAGGAGGCACAGGAGGGACCGTGACAGCAGAAGTCAGCGGCCGTGGTCAGCCGTCCCAGACACTCGCCGTGCACACCGGCACAGGTGCCTGCCGAGGGCAGCTCCTCCAGGGAATGTGCCGGAATGGGCTGTTTCGTGTCACTGCTTATGAATTGTTGGCGGGGGGGAGGTGGCTCTGATGTCCTTGGCAAGGCTGCACCGTTGATTTCCTGTTTGGAAGGCTCCGGCTCCCAGAGAGCCTGCGGACAGGGGCTGTCCAGAGCCCACAGCGCTCGGCCGAGAGTGGCCACCTGCTCCCTCCCAGCTTTCCACGCTGGCCTTCCCAGCCACCACGCTGCGTGGTGTTTGCTTTTTTTAAAATTGAGATGTAATTCACATCCCATAAAATTCCCTCTCTTAAAGGTGGAGAGCTCGGTGGTTTTGGGTAGTCACAGTATTGTGCAACCATCACCACAGTCAAATTCCAGAACATTCCATCACCCCAGAAAGCAACCCTGTGCCCATTAGCAGTCACTCCCTATCCCCCTCCCCCAGCCCATAGCGACCCACTGACTTGCTTCCTGTCTCTGGATTTGCCTGTTCTGGACGTTTCACAGAAATGGAATCACAGGGACTTCCCTGGCGGTCCAGTGGTTAAGACTCCGCGCTTCCACTGCAAGGGGCGCGGTTCCATCCCTGGTCTGGGAACTAAGATCCCACAAGCCGTGTGGCCAAAAAAAAAAAAAAAAAAAAAAAGAGGAATCATGCACCGCACGATACTCGTCCCAACTTGTCTTGTGAACTTAGGAAGATGGCCCCGTCGGCAACTCAGACGGGCAGCGTCACATCCGTGCCTCTAGCTGGGAATGATTCCGGCTGTGGCAGCTTAGAGAGTCCCTGGAAGTCGAATTGTGAATGCTTCCCACTTGTAGCTTTGCGTTTTCACTCTTTTTTTACTAACTATACTTCATGAGGAAACTTTGTCATGAGTGGAAGACGCGAGTAACTTGCCATATTGAGAAGCTACCCATAAGAGTTACTGTGGTGGAATAGGTATTATTTTTGAAGCTCTATCTAGCTCTGGAGGTGCCAAGCTTGGGGGGCGGCCTGCCTTTTCTCCCACTCTTAGAAGTGAGAGCGCTGGGGCTTCCCTGGTGGCGCAGTGGTTGAGAGTCTGCCTGCCAATGCAGGGGACACGGGTTCGTGCCCCGGTCCGGGAGGATCCCACATGCCGCAGGACCCCGCATGCCGCGGAGCGGCTGGGCCCGTGAGCCGTGGACGCTGAGCCTGCGCGTCCGGAGCCTGTGCTCCGCAGATGGGAGGGGCCACAACAGTGAGAGGCCCGCATAACGCAAGGAAAAAAAAAAAAAAAAAAAAAAAAAAAAGTGAGAGGGCCTACGAGGAAGAGAGGCCAGCACCAAACCGAGCCTTCCTCCTGGAGAAATTTGGGATTGAGAGGGGTCAAAGTGGTACGCCTGCTTTCTGTGACCCGCTGTTGGCCACAGTGCATTCCTGGGCCACTGCAGAGCATCCCACCTGCTGCCGGGAGGCTCTGCCCCCGTCCCTCACCTCGTTGCCCAGAGAGTGGGGAACCCGAAGCTTCCTGAGAACCATTCTGCTCCCGCCATTAACCTTGTTAACAGCCATAGTACCGTCATACATCGAGGCAGAGGCACTTCCAGTTGGGACTTCCCTGGCAGTCCAGTGGTTAGGACTTCGTGCTTCCACTGCAGGGGGCATGGATTTGATCCTGGTCGTGAAACTAGGATCCCACACAGGGTGTGGCGTGGCCAAAAGAAGCCTGGTTAGAAGATACGTCCTTGTTTTATTTGCCGCTGTTTGTGCTGAGTGCTTTTTATCTCTTACCTTACTTAATCCACACAGAGGTTTCACTAGGCAGCTACTGTATTTTACAGATAAGGTTAGAATAGCTCGGTGGTTCTCAGTCGGGGTGCTCCTGCCCCAGGGGATGATACTCAGCAGTGTCTGGGGACATCTATGGTTGTCACACTGGGGGTGCTCTTGGCATCCAGTGGGTGGGGCCAGGGAGGCTGCTCCACAACCCCCAGTGCCTGGGACGGCCCCCCAGAGGATGACCGGTCCCGGTGTCAGCAGCACCGAATGGGAGAGGCTGGATTGGATACACGTTTCCCAGTCCTGGAGCTTTGCCCGTTCTCTGATCCTCGATTAATGCCTGGACCAGAGCCCAACCTGTGGAGAGTTGGGAATCACTGACCAGCCCCCCGTTTTTCATCCTCTTGTGTGCTGTTTCTATTTATTTATTTATTTATTCATTTATTTATTTTGGCTGCGCCAGGTCTTAGTTGCAGCATGCGAACTTCTTAGTAGTGGCAGCATATGGGATCTAGTTCCCCAAGCAGGGATCCAACCCGGGCCCCCTGCATTGGGAGCATGGAGTCTTACCCACTGGACCACCAGGGAAGCCCCATTGTGCGCTATTTCTTCAGTAACTGAGGCTAAGATATTCAGCACTAACATCTCAGGTAGAATTGCCTGCTGCTCCTGCTGGCGGGTGTAACCCAGGGTCCGTGGCTTCTCTGGGGAGGGGTGTGCCGTCAGGGTGCTATAGAAGCAGGAGGAACCAGCCAGGCCCAGCCATGGGGAGCCAGGGCCCGAGGCCGGTCCCGCCCGAGTCCCTTGCCCCGACCCTGGCAAGGGGGCCCATTCTGGTTTTCCTCTCTTCCTCCCAAGGGATGCCCTATGGCAGCCGAGAGAACTCCCTCCTCTACTCCGAGATCCCCAGGAAGGTCCGGAAGGAAGCGCTGCTGCTCCTGTCCTGGAAGCAGATGCTGGATCACTTTCAGGTGAGCCATGGGAGTCGGGCCCTCCCGGTGGGCAAGGCAGGTGGGCGCACGGCAGCCCCTTCTTCGGCCTCACTCAGCTTCCTTGGGCCCTGCACCCACCCCACCCCACCCGAGGGGGTCCCAGCCCATCCCCCGCTTAACGGCAGCCCCTCAGAGAGGAGCGCCTGGCCCTGGACACCTGTGCCACGCCTGCCCCCTCCCTTTGGTGCACACCCGGGCCCCAGCGTGTAGCTTGCGGTGACAGCTCCCGTCAGAAGCACGTCTTCCTCTTAAATGCCTCACCAACGGCATGCAAGTAACTTGGGCCGAGACCCTTTTATAGAAATTTAGCTAATGATGGATGTCGCCCAAAGTCACCTCGCTTCCAGAGGGGGAGACGGCCAGTGAGCGGCGAGAGTGTTTTGTGCACTGGTGTATGTTGATTTATTTTTGATCAAAAATAAAATATGACAGTACGCAGGGAAGGGAACCCATGCAGCCCCTCTCTCTTTTGCCTGTCCCCTGTCCCAAGCTGACCAACTCCTATTTACATGGCTTTCCTCGCAGCGTGGGGCTCATTTTGCTTTGGATTCTGCTCTTTAAAAATGCATTTCTGGGAATTCCCGGGCGGTCCAGTGGTTAGGACTCCGCTCTTCTACTGCAGGGGGCACAGGTTCGATCCCTGGTCGGAGGACTAAGACCATGCATGCCACGCAGCGCAGCCAAAAAAATAATAATAACAATAAACTAAAAAAATAAAAATAAAAATGTATTTCTTCCCTTTAACGTTCCTCTGAATTTCCACATCATCTTCAGAATTCTTCTTGGGGCAGCTGCATGGTGTCCACCATAGTTTACCTGCCCGCCCTGCCCAAGGTCAGGTGTGAGGGTGGTCAGGCGTGGAATCTGCCCCACCCCTACCCATGCCAAGAGCATGAACGGCTGGTGGCGGGTGGCTTCAGCTCGAATGCTCTCAGCAGGAAGTACCAAAGACTGCAGGAAGGGGCTGTGACCAGGGAGGGAGGGCGGGGGTCTGTAGGGTGTAGGGTGGCCCTGGGGGCGGAGGAGGGCCTCGTGTGTCCTAGAGCAATTTGGTGGGGGGTGAGGAGGTTGCAGCTACAGGTGAGCCCCGCGGCCCTGCCAGTCTGTGCCGCTCTGTGGCCAGGGTGCTGGAGCCTCCAGGTGCTGATGCCGGTGTTCCGCCCCGCCCCCCGGCCCCACCCACTGTGTCCCCAGGCCACGCCCCACCACGGGGTCTACTCCCGGGAAGAGGAGCTCCTGCGGGAGCGGAAGCGCCTGGGTGTCTTCGGTATCACCTCCTACGACTTCCACAGCGAGAGCGGCCTCTTCCTCTTCCAGGCCAGCAACAGTCTCTTTCACTGCCGGGACGGCGGCAAGAATGGCTTCATGGTGAGCCCCGCTCTCTGGTGGGGGGAGGCGGGGCAGGTGGTGGCCTCCTGACCCTCTGAGCTGGGTTTCTGTGTTTCCCCAGGTGTCCCCCATGAAGCCGCTGGAAATCAAGACCCAGTGTTCCGGGCCCCGGATGGACCCCAAGATCTGCCCCGCCGACGCCGCCTTCTTCTCCTTCGTCAACAGCCGCGACCTGTGGGTGGCCAACATCGAGACGGGCGAGGAGCGGCGGCTGACCTTCTGCCACAAGGGTGAGGCCGGGGGGAGGGCGCCGGGAGGAGGGCGGGGCCGACAGGACGGCACCCCTGGGGTGGTCTGTCGTCACAGCCACCAGCCCAGCTTCTAGAAAGACTCGCGCCCCTGTCACTGTGCTCCCCGCTGGACCACCAGGCGCCTTCCCAGACCGTGGTCCCACGGCCCCCCTCCCGTGGCTCCCCCTCTGGCCCCACAAAGAGTCCGGCTGCCTGGCTCGGGGTCTTCCTCCACGTGAATCACCCCGGCCACTGGGGCCTGGACTCCACGCCGGACACTTGTGCGCCTCTGCTCCCCTCAGCCCCTCCTACCTCCGCTCTCCTGTCCCCATGCCATGCTTCCAGCCCAGAACTCACCAGACCCGGCCTACCCCTCAGGCCCCTGCTGGCCGACAGTGACATCAACCCTGTGCAGATATATCTGCAGGACTGCATGGGTTGTGGCCTCTGACCCCGATCCCTGCCTCCTGTCCTGCCACAAGGCCCAGGTGCCGTCTCACTAAACCTGAGCTTCTCAGCCAGGGGCGACTGGGGTACTGGCCATGTGCTGAGACATTTTCAGCTGTCACAGCGAGGTGAGGATGCTCCTGGCATCGAGTGGGTGCAGCCAGGGAGACTGCTGCACACCCCACAGCGCCCAGGATGCCCCCACAGAGAACGGTCCGGCCCTGATGTCAGCCGTGCCAGGGGAGAAGCCCTGCTCTAAACCAGACTCCTCATCTCTCGCCCGGCCCCCTCCCCATCCAGGCTTGTCCAGTGTCCTTGACGACCCCAGATCCGCGGGTGTAGCCACCTTCGTCATCCAGGAAGAATTTGACCGCTTCACTGGCTACTGGTGGTGTCCCACAGCCTCTTGGGAGGGTAAGCACCTTTCCATTTTTAGAAACACTTCTGCAAACACTTTTTCCGTTAGCAGAAGCACAGTGTACATGCTAGTCTGCTCTTTGCTCTTTTCATTTAAGATAAACCTCAGCAACCTTCCCGTCAACATCCGTGTCTCAGTCCTTTGAGACTGCTGTGACAGAATACCACAGCCAGGGTGGCTTATAAACAGCAGGCATTTATTTCTTACTGTTGCAAGGGCTGGGAGTCCAAGTCCAAGGCAGATTCGTTGTCTGGTGAGGGCCTCTTCCTTGTTCATGGATGCTGTCATATCACTCTGTCCTCACATGGTGAAGGGGCAGGGAGCTCTCTGGGGTTCCTTTTTTTTTTTTTGTGGTACGCAGGCCTCTCACTGCTGTGGCCTCTCCCGTTGCGGAGTACAGGCTCCAGACACGCAGGCTCAGCGGCCATGGCTCACGGGCCCAGCCTCTCCGCGGCATGTGGGATCTTCCTGGCCCGGGGCACAAACCCGTGTCCCCTGCATCAGCAGGCAGACTCTCAACCGCTGCGCCACCAGGGAAGCCCTGGGGTTCCTTTTTATAGGGGCACTGATCCCCTTTGTGAGGGCTCCACCCTCATGACCTAATCACCTCCCAATACATCACACTCGGGGGTAGGGTCTAACATTTGAATTCCGTGGGGACACAGACATTCAGTCCATTGCAGTCAGCACCCAGAGAATCCTTTAACTGTGAATGTCCTGGGGGCGTGGATGTACCACAGTTTAGTTAAGAAGTCCACACTGATGGGCACTTTGGCTATTGCCAGTTTCCGGTTTGGGTTTTGCTTTGGTGTTGTAAACAATACTGCAGCGAAATCTTCCTACATTTATCCTCGTGACCTCCTGGGAGTATGTTAATGGTCCTCAGCCAGGGGTGGTCTGCCCCACCCCCCACGCCCAGGGGACACTGGGCGGTGTCTGGGGACATCTGTGGTTGTCACGACTGGGGGTGCTTCCAGCATCGAGGGGGTGGGGGCAGGGGTGCTGCTCCACACCCCACCCCAGGGTGGCCCCCTGCAGAGAATGGCCCGGCCCTAATGTCCGCAGCGCCAAGTATCAAAAATCCTGCCTTAGAGAAAATTCCCAGCTGTAAGAGAGATGAATTGAAGCTACATGCATCTTAAATCTTGACGGATTTTGCCAACAAGTTAGAAAGAAGCCAGATCAGCAGGCCACTTTGTATCTGTGTTTTTGTGCTGTGCATGAGGCGAGGGTGTCTTATCTCCCCTGTTCAGTGGACCAAAGTCTGTTTCCTGAGCGCGGGGAGAGTCGTTTCTTGGGGTGCGTGAGTACCATCACACCCTCTGCTGCACGAGCAGGAGTGGGCCAGGCCTCCGCTGCGCATAGAGTCCTCCCTGGCCTTAGCGCCTCTGTGTGTGTCCGTGGGCGAGTGGCCACGCAAGCCAGGATCCTGGGGACCAGGCACTGGCCATCCACCGCCTCAGCCGAGTGCCACCTCATCTGCTAGTCACCCCTGCCTTTACTTCAGCGTGTCTTCTCCTTAAATCAATTTGAAAAGAAAACGTCATGGTCCTACCATGAATAGAAGCTAGGCATGAAAACTGTGCAACGGAGAGAAACCAGCGCCAAACATGCTAGCCAGCGCCCAGGTAAAGGATGACTTGCCGGCGTCAGGCGCCTAAGGGCTGCTGGTGCTGCCGAGACGGGGCCGGGATCGGCACGTTCCTGGGGAGGACGCCACACGCGCTCCCCCTTCATCTGGGCCGGGGTCCTTCACCACCGCAGTGCTGTGTGTGCCCACGGTCTGTGTCTCTGGGGAAAAGGGCTCCATGTCAGGAGTCAGGGTCCTGGGTCAGGTCACTCAGCTTGTGACTCTGAGCCTGAAGTAGGTGACCATCCACCCTTCGACTTCCGGCCTATAAAGTGAGGTCTCTCCCCCTCAGCCCTGTGGACACGGAGGCTGGGTCATTCTCTGTGGGGGGGCCGTGGTGACTCAGTGTGTCACCTGTCACCTGAGTTGTGACAGCCACAAATGTCCCCAGACATTGCCACATGGCCCCTGGGGACACAGAATGGCCCCTGGTTGCCATCCACTGGTCTCAATGACATCAAGATACTCACTCTACTATTCTTAACAGCTCAGAACCCCTCAGGTAGAGCCCCTGAATGCTGAGGCCAAGGGACGTTTACCCCACTTGCTGTAGCCCCACTCACGGCATGCACCCGTGGAGCTACATGACCATAGCAACCCAAGAGGGTCTTTCCTGGCCAGGAAATTCAGGGCCCCGGAATGACCCGTGTCCAGTGGACAGACATAGGAGCCCTTAGCACTGAGTCTGAGCTGCAGCACTTCCGCTGCCTCAGCCCTGTGGCTGCCAGCGCCCCATAGAGCAGGTGTGGAGACCTGAAGGCAAGATGGGTTTGGCCGAGGTTGGAGGATGTCATTGGTCCATCCTAGTGAGTCAGGCGAGGGTACAGGAAGCAGATGGGGGCCCTTCTCGGCAGCCGAGAAAGGAACAGCCATGGGCTCCATCCCCTTGATGTTGGCATTGCCAGTCCTCACGCCCCTTGCTAGGCTGTCAGCTCCCGGTGATTCGCTTACTTCTCATGACAACTTTCAATGTACCCCTTCTTGAGCCCTGCCCCAAGTGTTAGTCTGCTCGGGTGGCCGTGACCACGTCCCACAGATGGGGCAGCTCAGATGTCACAGCCTGGAGGCTGGACGTCTGAGATGGAGGTGTCGGCAGGTTTGGCTTCTTCCGAGGCCTCTCTCCTCAGCTTACAGATGGCTGCCATCTCCCCCCTGTCCTCACGTGGTCTCCCCTCTGCGCGTCTGTGTCCTAACCTCTTTCTATAGCAACAGCAGTCATACTGTATCAGGGCCACCCTCAGGGCTGCATTTTAACCGAATCACCTCTTTAAAGACCCCCATCTCCAAATACAGTCCCGATCTGAGGTCCAGGGGTTGAGACTTGAATGTAGGAATTGGGTGGGCGTGTGGTTCAGCCCGTAAGTCCGCACGTGGCCATCTCCCTTGCCTTCCTGTGCTGGGAAGAGCTCCGTTCTTGCTCTGGTTTTACAGGGAAGGAAATCGAGGCCCCAGGAGGACATGTGACTGGCTTCAGGCCTAGTACACGGCAGAGCTGGGTTTCCGGCCCCAGGGACCATTCTTGTCTGGGCCCTGCCATGGTAGAGCAGAGTCCCAGTGTGGGCAGGGGGGTGCGGGGCGGCAGAGGGGACACCGGCACCCTCAGCAGCTGCCCTGCCCCCTCCCAGGTTCAGAAGGCTGCAAGACGCTGCGGATCCTGTACGAGGAAGTGGACGAGTCCGAGGTGGAGATCATTCACGTGCCCTCTCCCGCGCTAGAGGAGAGGAAGACGGACTCCTACCGGTACCCCAGGACAGGTGAGGGCCCAGCACACGTGAGGGCGGCTCGGCAGTGTTCTGAAGCCTCACAGAACACAGTGAGGCACCAACCAGGTTGGGCCCACAAGACCTAGACAGGGATGGACCCGGAGAAGCAGGCTGCACTCGGGAACAACAGCCAGGCCAGCGCCACCATCAGTGGTGACTGGTGTCCTGCCTCGGGGCCCAGGAGACAGTAGGAGCCCTGGGGAGGCAGTGGGAGGTGTGGGCCCCCTCCGGGGGCGCATCAGACACTCACTGCCTTGTGAGAATACAGGGTTTGCCCAGAAATACAGGGAAGTCCCAGAAGTCTACCAATTCTTAAACGTGGCTTGAATCATTTAAAAATACTTAGCAGGACTTCCCTAGCGGTCCAGTGGTTAAGACTCTACGCTTCCACTGCAGGGGGCACGGGTTCGATCTCTGGTCGGGGAACTAAGATCCTGCATGCCGCACATGGCACGGCCAATTAAAAAAAAAACAAAAAACACTTAGCCACACAAAATACGTGTGCAGGCCAGGTTCAGCATCTTTAGGACCTCCGTGGAAGCCTATGACAGACTCGTTCTTGCTAACTGTGGGCCATGCTAGGCAGAGCCTTCCTATGGAAACTTCCAGTCCCTGGTGTGAATGGGGAAGTCGGTCCTTCCCTTCCCCTGTTGGAGAGACGAGGAAACAGAGGCACCGAGACACTACCTGCTGGGGTGCTGGAGCCACGGGGGCCAGAGTTGAGATCTGTCGTAGGAATAACAGGGGCCTGAACCAAATCCCACCCTGGAGGGCATGTCTCGGTCACCCCAGCCTATAGGCCACCTGCCTCCCGACAGCTGAAGGCTGGCTGTGTTACTGGGACATGGGCCACCTTTCTGCATCATTGGTGCTTTTGTTACGGGCGTGTGCTGTCTTTGCAGCCAGCATTCAAGCTCTCCAGAGGCAGAGAGGCATCTTCCTCGTGTTTGTGTCCCCCTCACGGCCCTCCCACCAGCCCAGGCCTGACCTATGTTCTTAAAGAGCAGAGACGTTGCCACGTCACTGTCGGGACTAAGGTCCAGGCCCAAAGTGAGACAGTCCCGCCTGGGGGACTTTGTGCCTGGGCCAGAGAGGGTGACGCACCTACAGAGAGACCTTTGGCCACCTGGCGCCTTCCTCCCCTCCCCCCACACCGGCCATGTCACTGCCTGTGAGGATCACCGCGCCCCCCAGCCACCGCCCCCAACACCTGCTCTGAGCCCTCTTGGCGACACCTGCCAGATCCACCCCGCTTTCGTTTCTGCAGGCAGCAAGAATCCCAAGATCGCCTTGAAACTGGCTGAGTTTCAGACCGACAGTCAGGGCAAGGTAAGAGGGGTCTGGGCGCCCGGGAGAAGCTTCTGGATGAGGAGAGGAGGGCCAGGGTGTGCGCTGGGAGATGGGTCCGGAGGCTGCTCGCCCCATTGCACGGCAGGTGCTTCTCTTGGCCAACTGAACCTGAAGAGGTTCTTCCCGGAGCCCTGCCTTCCAGGCTGGGCCCTGCCGCCCGCCCGTCACTCTGAACTTGGACTCTGAGGCTGGGAGTGGTGAGCCCAGCCCCACCTGCCTCCAGGTGGCCCCGAGGCGTGGGGAGGGGACTCGCGCCCGCGTGCGTTCGTTCGCGAGTGCGCGTGCGTTCGCGAGTGCGCGTGCGTTCGTTCGCGAGTGCGGGCCAGGGTGGTGGCTCACAGAGCTTCCGGAACAGGGAGCTCAGAGGGGTGGGGAGCAAGTTGCCTGGGGCACCCCGACCTCAGGCCAGGGGTGCCCCACCCCAGCCTCTGGGCAGCTCCTCACATATCACTTCACCGGCCCCATCTGTTCTGCATCCTTCCCTCTGTCAGCTGGTCATCGTCGCAGACAAGGGTCCTCATCGCCCAGGGAGTTGTTCCTCAGGACCCCACAGCCAGGAGGGCAGAGGAGGCTAAGGGGAGAAGGGCTGTAGGGATGCCCAGCCCCACGTGGGGTGTCAGAGGGCGACGCCCCTTGCGGCAGAAGTTGGAACAGGCAGACGAGCCAGGAAGCCCCTGCGTATTTTTGCCGAAATGGCTTCTCATGTAATGTTTCATAAAAAAGGCGTGAGATTAAATACACCTATTTTCATGACTGGGGGTGTGGTTTTTGGTTTGGGCATGATTAGGCCCTAACCAAACCCCTTCTGCACTCTTGACCGGAACATTACGGCAGATTCTACAGGGATCTGTCCTAAGTGGCTTTGCCGAGCCCCCACCAGCTGTTGTAAATGGTTCCTGGCCGCATGGGATGGGCAAGGTCCCGAGGCGGGCGTGGGTTTTGCCCACTGAACAGGCAGCTGGGGCGGGGGGGGGTGGTTGGTGGCGAGCCTGGGTGTGGGCCATGCTGAGGCCTTGCCCGCCTCTCTCCTGTCACCCCTCCCGGGGAGATGCCCTGCCAGCCCCGTGTCACCTCCAGGAAGCTGCAGCGGCCAGAGGCTGTGTCTTACCCAAGGCCACCTGGCTCTTCAGTGACAGCCCAGGCCAGAGCTCTTGGTTTCCAGGCAACAGGCTGTCATAGCAAAGTACCACTGGGAGGTTTAAGCCACTGAAGTTCATCATCTCCCGGTTCTGGAAGCTAAAGGTCCAAAATCAAGGTGTCGACAAGGCTGGCTCCTTCTGAGGCCTTGAGGGAAGATCTGTTCCAGGCAGCCCCCCTTGGCTTGGAGACAGCCGCCTGCTCCCTGTGTCTCGTCACGAGACGTTCTCTGCCTGAGTGGTGCCTCTGTCCCTTTTTATAAGGACACCCGTCCTGTTAGGTTGGGCCCCCCCACCCCAGTATGACCTCATCTGAACTAGTCACACCTGCGACCACCCCGTTTCCAAATAAGGCCCCCTTCTGAGGTACCAGGAGTTAGGACTCCAACATGTGGAGCCGAGGGGGACACAGTGCCCCCCAACAGTGGCTGTCTCCTGGGCAGCACATAGGCAGGCCGGACTGTACCCGAGTCTTGCTTTGCCTTTAGATTGTGTCGACGCAACAGAAGGAGCTGGTACAGGCCTTCAGCACGCTCCTTCCAAAAGGG
>NW_006787698.1:935290-941827 GCF_000442215.2 Lipotes vexillifer | reverse complement strand
CGCTCTTCCCAAAGGTGGAGTACATCGCCAGGGCCGGCTGGACACGCGACGGCAAATAGTGAGTGTCTCCCTCACAAGGTAGAAGGTGTCCCTTCACAGTCATTTTCTAACTCTTCTGCCCAAGTTGGGGCAGACACCTCTAAACCAGGGCCCCAAACCACCACCCGGGGACCAAATCCAGCCCGCTGCCCATTACCATACAGCCCACAAGCCAAGAATGGCTTGTCCGTTTTTCAGTGATGCAGGGGGAGATCCAAAGAAGAGTATTTTGGGGACTTCCCTGGTGGTGCAGTGGTGAGGTCTCTGTGCTGCCACTGCAGGGGGTGCGGGTTCGATCCCTGGTCGGGGAACTAAGGTCCCACAGGCCACGCAGCACGACTGGGGGGAAAAAACAAAAACAAAAACTGTCCACTTAGAGTAGAATATGAAACAAAGGATAAATAAAGGCTGAGGGTTCAGCAGAAGTCGGCCAAGTTTACAAATGATGTGAGGTGTTTTCAGAACAAGCTGGATTGCACGGTTCTGTCAGCACCCCCGTGTCCCCCTGAGCGGGCGTGCTGGCCAGGGACCCTTTGCATGCTGCAGGGTCACCTGCTCAGGTGTCAGTGAGGTCGGCAAAGGAGGCACCGTTCTGATCAAACACAAGTGTGGAAAGGGGGCCGTCGGGCCCTGGTTGGCCTCCGCTGGCCCCTGAGGTGCCGGTCCTCTCTTGCCTCGCCCCCCAGTGCCTGGGCCATGTTCCTGGACCGGCCGCAGCAGCGGCTTCAGCTCGTCCTCCTGCCCCCGGCCCTGTTCATCCCCACCGCCGAGAACGAGGAGCAGCGGGCAGCCTTCGCCAGAGCCGTGCCCAGGAGCGCCCAGCCGCACGTGGTGTACGAGGAGGTCACCGACGTGTGGATCAACGTAAGGGCGGGGGTGTGTGCCCTGCCCGGGCTGGGGTCCCGCGTCCCCGCCCCCAGCTCCCTAGCTGGACGGGGGCTGGCAATGCGGAGAAGCCAGCTCCGGAGGGAGAGTCTGTGGGGTCTGACCTCTAGCCAGGCGGTCGGAGCCTCCCCTTTCTCAAAGGGATGTGTCCCCACCCCACCCCAGCCCCTGCCTCTGACACATCCTCTCTCTTTCTCTCTGCCTGGACAGGTTCACGACATCTTCTATCCCTTCCCCCAACCAGAGGGAGAGGATGAACTCTGCTTCATCCGCGCCAACGAGTGCAAGACTGGCTTCTGCCACTTGTACAAAGTCACCGCCGTTTTGAAGCCCCATGGCTACGACTGGACCCAGCCCTTCAGCCCCGGGGAAGGTGAGCGACCCTGACTAACACCTTGCTCATCGCCTGTGGTTCAAGCCTGTGGTTTGTTCCCTGGTCCCACTCCAGAGGGAGTGGGTGCCAATGACTAAGAGGCTGGCCTTTCCCAGTGCCATTCCTGGTCTGGCAGGGTTATCACAGCCAGCTCCCGGCTTATTCAGGTGTCAGTATTTATTGAGCGCTGATTACCTGCCAGGCCCTTTGCACACCAAGTCTGTGCTGTCTGGCTCTTTATAGGAAAAGCTGCCCCGCCCTAGGTGTTGGGGGTATCACTGTAGGAAGAGAAAAGCAAAGACCTCTGCTCTGGTGGAGGAGGCAGGCATCATCCAAATACAGTGAGAGGCCAGGAGGCCAGGGGCACAGCAGTGGATACCGTGCCACAGAGCAGAGATCGGGTGGAGGCAGAAGCAGCCACAACACGGTGCTCCAGGCCGAGGGTCAGCCCGTGCAAAGGCCCTGCGGCAGGGCAGGGCTGGGCCTGGCGTGTTGGAGGGACAGCCAGGAGGCCCGTGTGGCTGGAGCAGAGTGAGCAAGGGGGAGAGAGGGAGGAGGGGAGGACAGGGAGGGGACAGGGCAGGTGGCACAGGGCCTCGTGGGCCGTGGGGAGGACTAGGGCTTTTACCATTGACCTTCAGCCGGTTTAGAATGATTCTTGTGGCTGTTCATGGAGCAGAGTCTGAGGGAGGGAGGAGGTGACAAAAGTTGGGACGTGGCTCGGCAGTGGGGCTGAGCTGACTCTGCTCTAGATCCAGGTGGGCCCAATTCTGGATGTACTTGACTGCTGCGCTGACACGGTGGGTTGCACTGGGGTCTGAGAGAGAGCGAGGGACGGCGTGGACATCTGAAAGGGTTTTGGAGTTCCAGCCTGAGACGGAAAGACTGAGGGGACAGTTAGGAGAGAACTATTGAGTTGGGTTTTGGACATGTTCAAGTTGAAGCTCTGTGCAGGTTCTGGGGACCACGGTGGATCCGCGGTGGGAACGTGGGTGTCCTCACACTCGGATGGCATCTCAGCCTGGGGACAGGCTGGGGCACCAAGGGCGGAGCCTGGGTAGGGAGGGTGTGGTCTGAGTGTCAAGCCGGGCTCTCAGAGCTTGGAGCAGGCTCTCCCCGGCACTGTGGACATCAGGGCCGGGTCACTCTCTGGGGGGTGCCTGGGCCCTGTGGGGTGTGGAGCAGCATCCCTGCCGCCACCCACTCGATGCCAGGAGCGCCCCCGTCGTGACAACCACAGATGAACCCAGACACCACCCAGTGTCCCCTGGGGGTGGGACTGTCCTGGATGAGCCACAGGGCTTCGAGGCCATGCCTGCTAAGGAGACTGAGGCCGCCACAGCGTGGAGACGGTCACCCAAGGGAGGGGGTATCCGGGGGGCTCAGGCGCGGCAGGATGGGGACCAAGGAGTGACCACCATCTGGGCGTTGTTGTCCTTCAGGGTTGAGCGCGGCCGTCACAGGCCAGCTGAGCCGTCTCAGAGATGCTCGTCAGCATTTGCTTTTCTGTTTGAAACCCCCTCGCCTTGGAGATCTCACTGGAGAAATCCTCATCCTCCCTATTGAAATGGGCAGCCAAGAGCTCTTGTTCTGCCTGGTGGTGGTTGAGTGGGGCTCATGGCAGGTGTCCCCGGGGGACCCCTGCCTCTGAGGTGGGCTCTGCTGGTTTCCCCTCCACCTTGTGGCGCCCCGACTGCATCCTCTCCACCGCCCTGCCTCAAGGCCTCCGCCTGCTGCAGGCGACTGAACGGTCCAGAAGACGAGGCCGAAGGAGTGGGTTCCTTAAGGGCGTCCCGGCCGAGTGGGAGGGCGGTCAGGAGGCTGGGTGTGTCCTGGTGACACAGGTGGCTCCCCAGCGAGGGGCCAGGAAGGGAGGAGGGAGGGGCCTGGCATGGTCGGCGGGACCCTCTGGACCGTGAGCAGCGTGGGCTTGAGCCCAGAAGACGACTCAGGGCAGTCAGAGCGAGTGGGAGCAAGGCAGGGGCACCAGCAGGTTGAGCCATCACCCAGGCCTCCTGGCGGCCTCCTGGGGGCAGCAGGAGAATTGAGGGCACAGCAACTGTGGACTGGGAGCAGGCATGTCTGCAGGGCCGGCCCCAGAGGAGGCCTGTGCGACTGGGCTCCCTGCCTGGGCCCAGCAGAGTGGGTGTCAGCAAAGGCGTGAGTGGGCAGGAAGTGGCGCATCTGGTCCCTGGTGAGTGAGGGGCGGAGGAACAGCCCTCCCGGGTCTTCTTGTGACAAGTCACTCGGCCCAGGTCTCTTCACTGGAACTTCCTGACTGTGCAGCCCTGTGGATCTGTGCGGGGACATCTGTCCCTCCCTGGGTGACGTGGGCAGTAGTTTGCTTCAGATCCAAGAGGATAGGAAACAATTTTAGGGACTTCCCTGGTGGCACAGTGGTTAAGAATCTGCCTGCCAATGCAGGGGACACGGGTTCGAGCCCTGGTCCGGGAAGGTCCCACGTGTCAGCTAAGTCCGTGCGCCACAACTACTGAGCCCGCGCACCTACAGCGCATGCTCTGCAACAAAGAGAAGCCACTGCAATGAGAAGCCTGCGCACCGCAACGAAGAGTAGCCCCTGCTTGCCGCAAGTAGAGAAAGCCCACGTGCAGCAATGAAGACCCAATGTGGCCAATAAATAAATAAATAAATGAATATTTTTTTTAAAAAAAGAAAAGGAAAGAAAACAATTTTAGCCAGTACTCATAAACTGTCTTAATAATTTCTAACATGTGGCAAGACACATTCTGTATTGTTATTTACCTGGTAAAAATTCAAAAGCGAGACCTACCCACCAAAAAACCTCCTGTAACTCCACTGAGCCTTTGCTCAGCCCCAGAGTTTTAATCAGGATCTGGTTCCCAACATGTCCCAAGCGGTCACAGGTCCAGGGCGTGGAAGGTGGCGGTTTGACCTGCAGGATTCTAAAATTGGGTGCTTTTTTTTTTTGGCTGCACGGCATATGGGATCTTAGTTCCCCAACCAGCCGTTGAACCCGCGGCCCCCGCAGAGGAAGCGCAGAGGAGCCTTTACCACTGGACCCCCAGGGAAGTCCTGAAAATTGGGTGCTTTTGATAAAAATGCAGATCCCTGGTTTTTCTGGGGAAATGCTGGCGCCCCATCCACATGGTGGGAACCTCACACCTCGCTCCCTGGGCTGTGCTGTGGCGGGTCCCTGTACCATCCCTGGGGCCCAGCCGGTGTACCCGCCCATCACCTGGCTGCCTGGGCTCCATGGAGAATTCGTTGTGTGCTTTGAGTCCCCATCATAGCTTCCCGGGCCCCCTTCACCTCTTTTCCTTTCTTCCAGATGAATTTAAATGCCCCATCAAGGAGGAGATCACACTGACCAGTGGCGAATGGGAGGTTCTGGCAAGGCACGGCTCCAAGGTACCCGAGTCTCCATGCATGCTCGTACACGCATATGTGCACAGACACAATGCACATGCGCTCCCGCCCCCTCCAGACCCCCCGGGCCTGTGGCTTCTCTCTCTGCCCCCCAACTCCCCCACCCGGCCACTCTCTCCTGCTCTGCACGCCGAGGGCCGCGGGGGCTCTGCTTCCCACCAGCTGGAGACCCTGGGTCCAGGAAGCAGGCTGTCCTGAGCCTCCTCTGTTGGATCCTGGTGGGTGAGGCCCAGCCCATTCTCAGTGCCACCTGGAGCATTCACTTAGCCTCCATCCACTCCGTGAAGCCACCTGTCCCCAGGACAGCAGTCTGTGAGTCTGTGGGACACTGGTGGTGCCCACCGTAGAACTGTCCTGCAGCTTCCAACGGGGGCCCACCCCCGTGCCTGCCCCAGGAGGTTCGGGAACAAAAGATGCAGCTGCAGGGCTGAGAGGTGCACCTTCCACTCCCCGACCCAGATGCTCCATCATACAAATGTGACCAGGGCTTCCCTGGTGGCGCAGTGGTTGAGAGTCCGCCTGCCGATGCAGGGGACATGGGTTCGTGCCCCTGTCCGGGAAGATCCCACATGCCACGGAGCGGCTAGGCCGTGAGCCATGGCCGCTGAGCCTGCGCGTCCGGAGCCTGTGCTCCGCAGCGGGAGAGGCCACAGCAGTGAGAGGCTTGCGGACCAAAAAAAAAAAAAAAAAAAAAAATGTGACCAGAGTATCTTCACCGGGGTCCAGGTCTACAGAATTCCAGATTTTACAAAGAGACCCCTTAATCAGACCTCCTGGATCCCTACCTCACACCAGCATAAAGGCCTCCTGGACCAAAGACTTAGACGGAAAAAAACTAAACCATACAAATAACCAGGAGGAGATGTGGCCAACCCTTTTAAAGTTGAGAGGTGGGCCGCCCGTGTGCTGCCCAGGGCTGCCAAGAGAAGGGGGCCAGGCACCCCTGGGCAGCGCAGCCAGGGGACGTGGCTCGGCCTTTCTGGGGTGCAGAGGCAGCATCTATTACAGCGCCAACCTATGTCTCACCTGACCCGGCAGCCCCAGGTCTAGGCGTGGACCTTACGAGGCCACCCCAGGGCACACTCGAGAGGTTAACATGCAAGTGTACATTGCTGTGTTCTTCATACAGTGGGAAATAGTGGTTAGAAAACACTCGAGCAAGAGAAAAGTGTCATTGCTGAGTTCCGGTTCTATAGGTAACCGTGTCCGTTCCCGTATGACCACACCTGGCCCTACTCAGTCGCTCTGCTGTGGTTGAACCTCACTGGAGGCCCCTGTGCTCATAGCCTTGCCCGGCCCCTCGCTAGCTGGGTGCTAAGACTCAGTTTCCTCACCTGTGAGATGGGACCATCAGATAGCACTGGTCCTCTCCACAGCAGTTTCTCCCTTGGCGCCATGGACACTCGGGGCCAGAGATGGGCACTGTGGGTGTGGAACGGCCTCCCTGGCCCCCACCCTGGGGGTGACAACCACAGATGTGTCCAGAGGCTGCCAAACGTCCCTGGGGGGCAGAACAGCCCTGGGTGAGGACCCTGCTTTAAAATACTTTGACGCCCTCAGCGCAGCATCTGGCAGACACACAAGACAGTATTACAACCTTTCTCTAAGGACTTCCCTGGCGGTCAAGTAGTTAGGACTCGGCGCTTTCACTGCGGAGGGCCTGGGTTCAGTCCCTGCTCAGGGAACTAAGATCCCACAAGCCGTGTAGTGTGGCCAAAAAAAAAAACCAAAACCTTTCTTTAACATGAAAATTTTACCTTCTGCACGCCTTATCTTTTTACCCAGAAATTTTCTTTTAAAAGGAAGCATTTTAAGAACTAAAAAGGGAAAGA
>NW_006787698.1:933053-935218 GCF_000442215.2 Lipotes vexillifer | reverse complement strand
TTAAAAGGAAGGCATTTAAAGAACAAAAAAGGAAAAGAGAGCCCTCTGCCGCCGCCACGGCCGCGTGCTCCATGTGGCCTGTGCCATGGCCCCGGGCCTCGGTGGGTCCCCTGCCTGGAGATCCCCCTTCCTGCCTGCATATCATCTCACATGGTCCTTGTGGCAACAGCAGCACACGACTTAACTACCTGTGGTGTGGGGTTTTCCCACGACATCCTCCATTTCTAGAAAACCTGCATTTATTTTTCAAGTACAGTGACAGCGAACACGTCAGTGTTTGTTGTAAAAATTGAATCGTTCTAAATAATCCCCTTCCATCCTCACCCCAGACCCCTGTGACCTCCCCACTCCGCCTCAGAGGTGACCACGGGGGGAAATCACTGCAAATCTTTCCTATTTTCACACATCTCCACAGGAGCATCATAATTTTAGAGGATTTATAGGGTTTTTTTAGACAGTACAGCTTTATGTGGCCACGGAGAACTGTGCCATAATTATGGA
The DNA here is from genome assembly GCF_000442215.2 of Lipotes vexillifer. Lineage (NCBI taxonomy): Eukaryota > Metazoa > Chordata > Mammalia > Artiodactyla > Lipotidae > Lipotes > Lipotes vexillifer. The sequence continues at coordinate 934,717 of NW_006787698.1, read as the reverse complement.
GCCAGTCCGTCTTTTGGGCATTCAGGGTGTCACCTCTCTTTAGTCTGAAGAACATTTGGAGCATCTTTGTGCCTTCGTTTTGAACTCACCTCTCTGGTGGAGTCCTCAGGAGCAATTCCCAGGGGTGTAATTGCTGGTTCGGAGGATGTGCCTTTTTGAAGTACCTCTTTAAGCGTCTGTGCTGCGCGGTCAGCCCCAGCAAGGCAGTGCCTGTTCCTGGCCCCAGAGCAAGGTTCCTTCCTGCACCTACTGAGGACAGTGCCTAAGAACCATGCCGGGGGTCTGATGGGCGTTCCCCCAGGAAACCGGTGGGGCAGGGAGTTACCACTTCTTAACCCTGAGCACCCGGGTCAGAGAGGTGGGCTGTCCCCACTGGGGACCAGGGCCGGGGACTGGCAGGCCCAGGACAGGCCCTCCCTCAGCCTCTGTCCCAGCACTGGGGCCTCAGCCCCACTCGGCGGCTGCTCTGGGTCTGCCTGGAAGGAGCTGTCTGGACCTGGAGTTCTGATTGCAAGTCAGACCGGAGAACACGCAGTTAGCCCTGCCCTAGTGGGGTCTGCTCCTGCCCCACAGGGTCTGTGAAGTCTCCCAGACAGCTGTCCAGCTGGCAGGCTCAAGCCAGCTCGGAGAGAACGGGTCCCCTGTCCACAGAACGCTGGGCCCTCCCTGGGGGTGGGAAGGGCGGCCCTGTCACCAAGAGCCCCCGTGCCCCTGCAGATCTGGGTCAACGAGGAGACGAAGCTGGTGTACTTCCAAGGCACGAAGGACACGCCCCTGGAGCACCACCTGTATGTGGTCAGCTACGAGTCGGCCGGCGAGATCGTGCGCCTCACCACGCCTGGCTTCTCCCACAGCTGCTCCATGAGCCAGGTGGGCACCTCCCTAATGCTCCCTCCCTTGGACCATTCTGGAACATGAGCACAGGGCTACCCCCATCCCGGGCAAGCAGCCAGTGGCCGTTTGCTGGCTGCAGAACCAGCAAGATGGGCACGCTCTGGCGTCGGGCAGGTCTGGTTCTGACCCCCACAGTCCAGCGGCCTCCGCCTGGGGTCCCCTGGCCAGGGGGCAGGCTCCTCTCACCTCAGTCTGCTTATCTGCAAGGCGGGGCTGGTGGTGACAGCAGCAGAGTTAGATAGGGGAACACACCACATGGGGTGAAGATGGCATGTGGTTGATGCAGGTGGTGGGCGAGCAGGTAGGGGGAGGGGGAGGCGCCCCGCGGTCTCAGCACCCCGTCCCGCCTGCAGAACTTCGACATGTTCATCAGCCACTACAGCAGCGTGGGCACGCCACCCTGCGTGCACGTCTACAAGCTGAGCGGCCCCGATGACGACCCCCTGCACAAGCAGCCCCGCTTCTGGGCCAGCATGATGGAGGCGGCCAGTGAGTAGCCCCAGGCCCCTGGGCTCTTGAGCAAGTCCTTCCCCTTGGGAGCCCCAGCTTGCTCGTCGCAGGCCTGGTAAATAAGGCAGGTGAGAGGGGGCCATCTGGGCGAGTGCAAGGCATTGAGCGGCGCGGCCCCGAGAGCGGGTCGAGCATAACCACAGGCCCCGAACTGTCCTGTGGGCCCCCTGAGACAGTCTCTGGTTTCTGTGCTGCTGTTATGGATGGAGCACATACTCAGTTCAGGAGCCGACTCTGCCAGACGGATGGGGTCCCTACAC
>NW_006787698.1:930832-932989 GCF_000442215.2 Lipotes vexillifer | reverse complement strand
CGGAGGGGGCCCCCACACGGGCCATCCTCGTCCTCAGGGACGGCCGTCTCCAAGGGCGCCTGTGCAGAGCAGACGCTCCAAAGCCTTCGTTTGTGGAAGGAGCCGGGGGTAGGTCGCGAGGGCCCTCGGGGAGCACGAGGCAGCTTGTCAGTTTGCCCAGGAGCCTCCAGGGTGCCAGGACTCTGCCCGGCTGACCCCGTGTTCCAATTCTGGCTGCGGAAGCGAAGGCAAGTCAGCTCATCTCGCTGAAATGTTTCCTTATCTACGGAACGGTCCAGTGGCAGCCCGTGGGATGTAAACCAAGCGCTCACGTAGCGCCCAGCTCATAGGAAGCGCTCACTAAAGAGGACGCCCTTCCCTGAACCCAGCCCTGCCACTTGCAGATTTCTAGAACATTGTAGGAAATAGGAATCCCTGGAGTTTGGGGTGGGTTTTATGGGCTGGAAAACAGTTTGTCACATCACCGCCCCCGAAAGCTGAATAGGTAAGCAGCCCCCTCCATCTGACAGCTCAGTCCCTGACTCTCCCCATGTCACCATGGATGTGACAGCATGGGAACTCTGGCCCTGGTTCACAGAAGAGGAGACTGAGGGAAGGGAGGGGCCTGCCAAGGCACCCAGCACAGCCAGTGGGGCAGCAGTGGGGGCGCGGGTGTCCCGATCCCCAGCCCCCGGCGTGCAGGCAGGCAGACGGGGGCACCGCTGCCCCAAAAGTCCAGTCTCGCCGTATTTGTGGGCCACATCTGTGAGAAGCTGGCAAGCTGGCCCGTGGGCCAACTCCGGCCACGTCCAGTCATTTCGGCATCACCCGTGGTGGCTTTGGGGCTGCAGCAGCAGCAGAGTCAAGTACAGTCAGTCCCTCCCTAACCACAGGTTCCGCATCCATGGATGCAGCCAACCACAGAGCATTCCAAAAAGAAAAACTTGAGTTGTGCTATTTACATAGCACTTGCATCATATTTACAACTATTTACATAACATTTGGTATCAGGTATTACAAGTAACCTAGAGGTGACTTAAAGCTAAAGCACCCGGGAGGGTGTGCATAGGTTATATGCAAATACTATGCTATTTCATATGAGGGGCTTGAGCATCGGCAGGTTTTGGTATCTGAGGAGCGCCCTAGAGCCAATCCCCTGAGGATGCAGAGCGTCGAGTGTGGTTACAGCCCACAGACACACGATGGCTCTGCTGCGTGTAAAGCCAAAAATACTTACTACTTAGCCTTTTACAGTAAATATTTGCAGACCCCTGACCTACATCACTATTTACTTATTTTCCTCTTAAATCGACACTCTGTTTAACCTAAATGAACTTAAAGGAAGAGTTGTCTTCACCACTGGATTGGAAAACCAGTGTTGCTTTGCAAAGATACAGGTAACCATGAAAATCAGAGAGAGCCCCCTCCCCGCCATAAAACTGTCCGTTAATCAGATCCCAGCGCTGTCATCACCTCCATACTAGATGAGCCAGTGTTGGGGCTCTGGAGTTGGTCCCGGCCAGACTGTGGCCTGGCCCGAGCCGGCTCACAGGCTGCAGGGTCACTTCCACCCTCGGCCTCTGATTTTAACTGTCGGGCAGCACAGGAGATGGGGTACCTCCGGTCCACCCGCCAGGGCTGGGGGAGTGTGGGCGTCGGCCAGACTTGGGCCCTGCTTTGAGGTGGGCTTCCCCCCGGCCCAGCCCGGCCCTCAGAGCCACAGCCTCTCTGTCTCCGCAGGCTGCCCCCCGGATTACGTGCCCCCGGAAATCTTCCATTTCCACACGCGCTCGGATGTGCAGCTCTATGGCATGATCTACAAGCCGCACGCCGTGCAGCCAGGGAAGAAGCACCCCACTGTCCTCTTTGTGTACGGAGGCCCGCAGGTGGGCGCTGCCCTGCTCCCCACACCCTCCTCCCTCCACCAGCGCCCCTCCCCGTCCCCACTGACCTCGCAGGGTCCTTGGGGGCCCCTGGCTCTCTGCACACCGCACCCTCCGGCACAGCCACCCTTTCACCTGCTGATACTCCCGTGTCCCTCTGGGAAGCCCCCCTAAACCCGGCATGTGTGTCTGGGCCATCTGACCAGCAGTGACCCACTCTCACCCCTGGTCACCAGCTTGGGGACAGAGGTGGCCAAGGACCCTGGGCCCAGCTCTCTGTGAAGGGGACAGGCCA
>NW_006787698.1:929712-930722 GCF_000442215.2 Lipotes vexillifer | reverse complement strand
TTTCTCTGCTGGAGGTGGTCTGTCCCCCAGGTGGTACTTGGCGATGTCTGGGGACATTTGTAGTTGTTGCAGCTGGGGTGGGGGATGCTCCTGGCATCTAGTGGGTAGAGGCCTCAGATGCTGTCAACACCCTACAGTCAGCGGGATGCCCCTACCCCCAGAGGACGATAAGGCACCGAACATTCATCGTGCCAAATAAGGGACTAGCGTAAGTGACGTCACTTGGGGAACACAGTGCCCGCCACCCCCAGCAGTTTTTGTGTCTGTTTTTAGAGATAACTGAAGGGTGGAAAAGAAAGAGGCTGAAAAAATAAGCGAGTAATTCCATGGAGGGCCTGGGGCACAGGCCCTGGCCGAGAAGGGAGTCTGGCCGGGGCCTTCCTCTGTAGCACATCCCAAGCGCAAGGCCTGGTGCACAGTGGGCCCCCATCTGATCTTCCCCTCCCCTCCACTTCCACAACCTGCCCAGGGCCATCCATAGCCTTCACGATAGAGCACAGGCCCCGTCTCCAGGCTGTAAGCCCCCGTCCCGTCCCGCTGGTGTCTCGCCCGTCTAGCCTGTCCTGCCGGTGTTTTACTTGTGTTTCTCACACTCGCCTCATCTTGCCTTCCCCACAGGTGCAGCTGGTCAATAACTCCTTCAAAGGAATCAAGTATTTGCGGCTTAACACTCTGGCGTCTCTGGGCTACGCCGTGGTCGTGATTGACGGCAGGGGCTCCTGTCAGCGAGGGCTCCGATTTGAAGGGGCCCTGAAAAACCAAATGGTAACATCTCTTCCCAGTCCCTTCCTGTGTGGTGAAGGGGGACCTGGGGCTTGGGGGTGGCCCTGGGGCACCTTCATCAAGGACGGTCCTGGCCAGGATGTCAGTCATAAGTGGGGCGGCCTTTGGAACCAGAGGGAACATCCACTCCGTTGCTCAGCTCTGAGCTGGGCCTGTGGGGAGGCAGGTAGACACACGCCCCACCTGGTGCCTAAAACCCAGATGCAGCCAGACACGTCAGTATAGGC
>NW_006787698.1:928626-929702 GCF_000442215.2 Lipotes vexillifer | reverse complement strand
AGCAGGAAGTCCCAAGGGTTGGGCAAGACAGGCACTGGTGGCTGTGGAAGTGGTGCTGATGGTGGTGATGGTGGTGGTGGTGATAATAACGATAGTGATCGTGATGCGGATATTGATGGTGATGGTGGTGGTGATGCTGATGATAATGGTGTCGAAGGTGGAGATGGTGGTGATGAGGATGAGGACGGTGATGAGGATGGTGCTGGTGGTGGTAGTGGTGATGAGGATGGTGCTGGCGGTGGTGGTGATGACGGTGATGACACCAGCTGTTCATCAAGCCTCAGCATGCGCCAGGCCTCAGACAGAGTACAGGACACTCAACATCTCGTTTCATCCTCACACCCACTCTAGACTCGGTCCTATTCATGTTGACGTCCTCGTTTTGGGGATGAGGAAACTGAGGCCCAGAGAAGGGACATGACTTTCTCAGAGTCAGCCAGGGGATGGCAGGGCAGGGTCGGTGCCAGGCCTGCCTGACCGCCACCCCAGACAGCAGATTTGCATGGGGCCTGGAGAGAGGGGTAGCTTCCAGAGAGCTGCTTTTGATCCAAGAGGAAGAGGGCTCCCTGCAAGGGAAGAGGTGGGACAGCAGGGCATGTGCCTGGGAGGAGGCCACTGAGAGGTGCCTGGCCTCATCCCCCAGGGCCAGGTGGAGATCGAGGACCAGGTGGAGGGCTTGCACTTCGTGGCCGAGAAGTACGGCTTCATTGACCTGAGCCGGGTTGCCATCCACGGCTGGTCCTATGGAGGCTTCCTCTCGCTCATGGGGCTGATCCACAAGCCCCAGGTGTTCAAGGTGGGTCCTGTCCCCACCTCCTCCCTCCTGTCTGCCAGCGCCCACCCGTGCCCCTTGGAGCCCGCCCCCCCGGGGGAGGCATCTTGGCAGGGGCCTTGCCACGTGGCTGTTTCTCCCCGCAGCAGCCCCATGGGGCCGAGCCCCCCTCCTCATTGCCCGCCACTGCTGACCCCAGGATGGCATCCGGCTGCACAAAACCCCGCCAGCAGCTCTCTGTGGGAGGCTGAGCCCGGGACCCCGGCCTCGGATGGGCAGAGGTGGGGCATGGTGTGAAGAGCGT
>NW_006787698.1:927437-927768 GCF_000442215.2 Lipotes vexillifer | reverse complement strand
GCATGGTGTGAAGAGCGGCGGGGGAGGGGCCCCCAGGCCGGCGGCACTGTCAGGGCACCGCGGGGCGGCGATGAGGAGGCGGAGGCGGCAGGAAGGCAGTGGGCCCAGGGAGGGGCCGATCCCGGCCCCGGCGCGCTCGTTCAGCTCACCCACCCTCCCGAGACAATGCACGGTCCACAGGGGAGACACGTCTGAGGGCCCCTCCCCTGCCAGCCCCCGTGTGCATGCCCGCTCCTCACGTCCTCCGGGGGAGGCCCCGGGACAGCCGGCCAAGCGCAGGCTCCCAGGACCTGACCTTTGTGTGTATGTGTGTCTCTCTTTCTTTCTCTCC